>NC_061833.1:11986448-12023948 GCF_019202785.1 Penaeus chinensis
AAATATGTATACACATACACATATATACATACATATAATTACATATATTTATGTATCTATTTATATATATGTATACTCACACACACAAAAACACACACAGACATATATATACATATACATATATGTATTTATGAATGTACACACGCACATACATACACACATACACACACGCATACACACACACACACACACACACACACACACACACACACACATATATATATATATACATATATATATATATATATATATATATATATATATATATATATATATATATATATATATATATACATGCACACATAAACATATGTACACAAACACCCACCCACAGACACACACATTCGCACACGCACACGTTCACACACACAGACACACACACATACAGAGACACACACACACACACACTTATATATGTATATATATATGTATGTATGTTTATATATATATATATATATATATATATATATATATGTGTGTGTGTGTGTGTGTGTGTGTGTGTGTGTGTGTGTGTGTGTGTGTAGACACACACACACACACACACACACACACACACACACACACACACACACACACACACATATATATATATATATATATATACATATGTAAACACACACTTACAAATGTGTATGCTTATATTCATACAGACATATATGTATATATATATATATGAATATACCTGTATATATATGTATATATTCCCACACACCCACACATACACACAACCAAACCCAAATAGATATACACACCTATAAACACACACACACACAAATACACACACACACACACACACACGCACACACACCCATAAACTCACACACACTTGAAAGCACACACGCATGAACACACACTCAAACATACACACACACATACACAGAAACACACACAAACACACACACACACCCATAAACACACAAACACACAGACACTTGAACCCACACACACATAAATACACACATACACACAAACACACACATGTATATATACATGTGTGTGTGTATGTTTGTGTGTGTATACATATATGTATGCATATATTTATATATATATATATACACACATGTATATATAGATATATGCATGTATATATAAATACATGTATGTATATATGTGTGTTTGTGTATGTATATGTATATATGAATACATACATATATATACATACATATATATGAATATATATATACACAAATTATATATATTTATATATATATATATATATATATATGTACTGTATATATAAATAAATATATGTATATAGACAGACAGAGAGAAAGATAGATAAATAGGTAGATAGATAGAAAAATATGAGATATATTATATATATATATACACAGTATATATATTATTATATTTATATATACAATATATGTATGTATATATATATATATATATATATATATATATATATATATATATATATATACATGCACACATAAACATATGTACACAAACACCCACCCACAGACACACACATTCGCACACGCACACGTTCACACACACAGACACACACACATACAGAGACACACACACACACACACTTATATATGTATATATATATGTATGTATGTTTATATATATATATATATATATATATATATATATATGTGTGTGTGTGTGTGTGTGTGTGTGTGTGTGTGTGTGTGTAGACACACACACACACACACACACACACACACACACACACACACACACACACACACACACACACACACACATATATATATATATATATATATATATATACATATGTAAACACACACTTACAAATGTGTATGCTTATATTCATACAGACATATATGTATATATATATATATGAATATACCTGTATATATATGTATATATTCCCACACACCCACACATACACACAACCAAACCCAAATAGATATACACACCTATAAACACACACACACACAAATACACACACACACACACACACACGCACACACACCCATAAACTCACACACACTTGAAAGCACACACGCATGAACACACACTCAAACATACACACACACATACACAGAAACACACACAAACACACACACACACCCATAAACACACAAACACACAGACACTTGAACCCACACACACATAAATACACACATACACACAAACACACACATGTATATATACATGTGTGTGTGTATGTTTGTGTGTGTATACATATATGTATGCATATATTTATATATATATATACACACATGTATATATAGATATATGCATGTATATATAAATACATGTATGTATATATGTGTGTTTGTGTATGTATATGTATATATGAATACATACATATATATACATACATATATATGAATATATATATACACAAATTATATATATTTATATATATATATATATATATATATATGTACTGTATATATAAATAAATATATGTATATAGACAGACAGAGAGAAAGATAGATAAATAGGTAGATAGATAGAAAAATATGAGATATATTATATATATATATACACAGTATATATATTATTATATTTATATATACAATATATGTATGTATATATATATATATATATATATATATATATATATATATATATATATATATATATATATATATATTACACTCCCTGACCAGGCCTCGAATCTAGGTTATGAATCTAGGGTATGAAACCGGAGGGCCAGTACTAAACCAACGATGCCACACGACCCACAAAAGGAGTGTGCAACTAGGATCTAACTAGCTCAATAGACATTACCTATCTACTCATACATGAGTAACGATAGCGAGGTTTTACACACATTCCCCGTGAGCACCCGGTGGAAATTGATTTAGAAATTCGAAACCGAAATCAGATGTACTAAGGTATATGTATGAAACCGTATCGGTCTATGTCTTGGAGAGAGGGAGCATGCTATATCGGCAACAGCCTGCTCCTCACATTGGCTATACCTATACGGGTAGAGTGGGTAGAGACAATAATACTATAGTCGACATCGACTGAAGGTGGCCGTCGATATATATATATATATATATATATATATGTGAACCGTATTTATGTTAATAAATGTATAAAAGGTATGAATGAGAATGACTCTCTTGTATTGTGAAGATATTCATTCTCATTCATACCTTTTCTACATATATAGACATATATATATATATATATAAATATATATATATGTATAGACATATATACACACATATATATGTATATATGTATATATATATATTTATATATGTATGTGTGTATATATACACACATATAAACATATATATATATATATGTATATACACACACACACACACACACACACACACACACACACACACACACATATATATATATATATATACACACCTATAAACACACACACACACACATGCATATATAAATATATATATATATACAAATATATATATATATATGTGTGTGTGTCTGTATATATATGTATATATATGTGTGTGTATGTATACACACACATATATATATGTTTATGTAAATACACACACACACATATATATATATATGTACACAAATATATATATATATATATATATGTGTGTGTGTGTATATATATGTATATATATATGTGTGTATGTATATAAGTATATATGTTTATGTAAATACACACACATACACACATATATATGGTTATCCAGTGGTTAGAGTACAGGGGCCGGATTTACTAACTCATATACGGGATTGTATGAAGTTTGTTTACATCGTAAATAAGCACGAAACAACTCGTAACGTTCATCGTGGCCACCCATATATCAACCTCAGAAATACCTTCAGGAGTGTGCAATTGTGACTTTTCTTTGGGGAAATCAATCACTGTGGACATTTTATGATTTTTTTTTTTTTTCATAAAGAAACTCTTATTGTTAAGCCACACTAGTGCTGACACAGGTCAGAGGTTAACTCTCTGTGATTGGTTGATTTTTTTTTCTGAGCTAACGCTGATTGGTCATTCGAGCCGTTCTTTTAGGAAATAAATCCCCACGATACCTAGCGATAACAACAGGGTCGTAACGGTTACGAGACCCTTACGCTCTCGTTCAGCGTTTGAAAATGGGTCGTAGCGTCGCTAGTTGAGAAATCATTGATACTTCCCGTAACTGTTACGAGAGGCAGCGTTTACGAGAGAGTTTAGTAAATCTGGCCCCTGTACTCCGACCCTCATGGTCCCGAGTTCAATTTCCCACCGCAGCAGTCGTTAAAATGCCTGCGCTCTGACTGCTGGCTCGAACCCCATTTCACGGCGAGAAAACGACATATCGCCTTGAGAAGTCGCCGCCGTGGCACAAGCGTTGGCGCGCCGAACTTGCCAAATATCCTGTAGTGAGTTAAGAGAGGCCTATATGTATATATATAATATATATGTATATATATATATGAAAGATGGAATTATGTAATGTCGCATTGATATAGATATATAACCGACCGGGCCTCGAACCTAGGTGTATTAAAAAAATATATGTATATATATGTATATTTACATACACACACACATGCATACACGTGTGTGTGTGTGTATTTATGTATGTGTGTGTGTTTGTGTATTTAGCCTACTATATATGGTAATATAGTAGTGTAAGACAACCTAAGAGTTAAGATTAAAACAAGTTATGGGAGAATACTGACCATCCCGATGCTAAGGGAGAGAGGCCAGATAGGATATTAGTGCTCGACAATGAAACTGCTTCGGAAATTCTGTTTCATGTTTGCAGGAGAGACTGATCCCCATAGTTCAAGTACATGTTAGCCGTGAAAAAAAAATGTAGTCATTGCAACACAAGCGATAGAAACAGTGTCAGCACTGATGACTTATGACAAAAGCACAATAAACAATGATTGAGAAATAGACAGACAGGTAGATAGATAGATAGAGAGAGAAAGCTCATGCGTGGCTTCCACCCAGGTCCGCCGGCGCGAGGCTTCGTCAGCGTTCGAGACCCGTGGGCGAGGCGCCTGGCTTCCCGTGTGGCGTTCAGATACCTCTTGTTCTTCGCCGTCGTCTCTCCGCGCACTTTGAGGGCTGTCAACAAAATCGAGGACCGTGAGCCCCACCTGGAAAGTCCCGGGCTGGTTGTGGCTCGACTGTGCAGCCATGATGACCTACAGTCCTTCCAAGGCGTATGTAATGTATTCTACTCTAGTATTTCAGCAAAATACACATGCACAATGAACACTTAACAAAGAACGAAATCATAAAAAATTCCGGACCAGGATTCAAAGTGACTGTGCAGTAGGCATGAATACATGCTATGCCTGTTTTTGGTGGTTAGAAGTTGTGGATATTTTATCAACATAATTTCCGCAGGTGTTTGCAACGGCAAATCCCCACCAAACCTGGTTGTTGTTTGCCGACAACACTTTCTCAGAGAAACTGGAAAAAATCTACATTCCCATCAATAGAAAGGTGCGAATAAAGGTCTGGAAAGCAACATATTTCGTCGCCGGAGAGCGAGGCCAGCACGCGGTCTTCCTCGGCGACGGTGATCGGCAAAATTGACTTTGTTTCTAAGTTCTAGAACGTGTTGTGTTTGGCTCTGGTGCCTAAGGAACGGCAAGATGAGTGCAAAGACCCCTTAGTTTCCTAGGAATAGATCTGTAGGAAAATAAAGATTAACCATTGTAAAATAAATGCATGAAAATTTTCATGATAAAGATATGTAGAGAAAATATTCGTATATAACAACTTAGATTACTTTATATTACTTTGTAGAACTATTGGATGGAGTCGTTCTAACACCAAAATTTAGATTTAGATAGGAAACCCTTCTAGATGTTTTATGAATATGCTAACCAAAGGTATTAAAAAATGCCTCTGGAACTGAATGGAAAAACTTCAAATGTTGAAAAAAGAACTGTATGAGTTAAGTATAGTACAAAGGACTTGCGGATCTTTTTCTCCCATTGATTTAAATATGTACACCGGGTATTTAGTAAAATAATGATATTTAAAGCTGGAATTTATAATACCATCTCTATATGTAGGTCAGAACCTGACTGGCAGACGCTTATGTACGCACGCACACCCACACAGACACACGCACACGCACATATTTGTGTATATATATGTATATATATATATATATATATATATGCACACATATTTAAATATTTATATACATATTATGTATGTGTGTGTATACATATATACATATATATATATGTATGTATAGATATATATATATATATATATATATATATATATATATACATGTATATATATGTATGAATATATATAGATATATAGATATACACATATATACATACATACATATATATATGTATATATATAGATATATATGTGTGTGTGTGTGTGTTTGTGTGTGTGTGTGTATGTGTGTGTGTATGTGTGTGTGTGTACACTTCATAAATATACATATAAATGTGTGTGTGTCTATGTGTATATCATATATATGTATATATTCATATATATACATGTATATATATTGAAATATATATATATATATATACATATATATGTATATACATATACTTATACATATATATTTTTTATACATAATCATAAAACTACAGTATATATATAAATATAAGTATATATATGTATATACACTTACATATATACACATTATACATACATATATATACACGTATATGTATATGTATATATACATATATGCAGTATATATATATTAATATATATATATATATACACATATATATATAAATATATATATATATATATATATATATATATGTGTGTGTGTGTGTGTGTGTGTGTGTGTGTGTGTGTGTGTGTATGTATGTTTATATATATGTATATACACTTCCATATATATGTATATACACTTACATATATATATATATATATATATATATATATATATATATATATATATACACACACACGCACACACACACGTTTTACATATATATATGTATATACATATATAAATGTATATATATATATATATATATATATATATATATATATATATATATGTGTTTATATACATACACATATATCCAATATCATCCGCCTCCTCCCTCAACCACTCTGCTGCAAGCCTACAATTTATGCACATTATAATGCATGGGATCATTATAATGGAGTGCGTATGTGCGCTCAGGGAGACACCGTTCAAGCCTTTGTGCACCAGTATGAGGGCGTAAGCAAGGGAGTGCGTAGGTGCATGCGTGTTTGTGTGCACGTGTCTATGCGTGTATATGCACACATGTGCATACACGTGTGTACACATGCGCGTCTAAACATATGATGTGTGTATGTATATCTATGTACATATATTTGTATGTGCATGTATATGTGTAGGTGTGTGTATGTATGCGTATATATGTATGTGTGTGAGTGTGTGTAAATGTGTATATATATATGTGTGCATGTATATATATGTATATATAAGTGTATGTATATATGTATATGGGCATGTGTATGTATATATGATTGTATGTGTATGTATATGGATATGTGTACGTATGTGTATGTATATGTATATGTGTACGTATGTGTATATATATATATATATGAATGTTTGTGTATGTATATGTATACGTATGTGTATATATGTATGTGTATGTATATATGTATGTGCATGTACAGGTGTATACATATATATGTGGATGAACACTTATGTGTACCCATAAACGTATGTGCGGATACACGTGTGCGTAAGCACACGTATGGCTTTAACGATGTATATGTATAGTCACAAGTACGTGTACAAGATATGTACGGATGTATGTGTTCGCATATATGTGGGCGTATATACACATACGTATGCACATATATTGTGCGCATATTTTTATGTACGTGTATGCATGCTCATGTGTGTGGTTGTGTATAATGTAGACATAGAAGCATATGTAAAGGTGTATGCTTGCATGTGCACGAAAATGAACATATGCGTAGTACATTTATGATACCCAAGCCCATGCTCACGGGAGTATATCCAGGCCGGTGCGATGCTGCTCATAAGTCCTCACTAGAGAGGGCCAACTCTGCTGGAGGGGTTTATCAGTGGCATCCCGGCTAAACTCGGCTGTCTACCTTTTAATCAAAAACCATGACTGCACAAACAGAGCAACGGCCCTCATTCCCCGGAGGCGAAAGAGCGCCTGGTTACAGCGGCGATCAGGATCGCTCCAGAGCAGAGGGTCTAAAAATCTCTGGTTAAAAACAGGCCGCCCCACGTTGATGAACATTTGCACATATAATATAAGGACAATGACAACTGAATCCTACTTACTAGCATTACTTGAGAAACTCTGTTTCATTGAATGGGATGTTGTAAAACTCTGTGAAGTTAGAAGACTAGGCGAAGAACAGACGATACTAAATAATTGACATGTACTCAATTGGAGACGTAAACCAGGTAGCAACAGGCCGCCCCACGTTGATGAACATTTGCACATATAATATAAGGACAATGACAACTGAATCCTGCTTACTAGCATTACTTGAGAAACTCTCTTTCATTAAATGGGATGTTGTAAAACTCTGTGAAGTTAGAAGACTAGGCGAAGAACAGAAGATACTAAATCATTGACATGCACTCAATTGGAGACGTAAACCAGGTAGCAAGCAGGAATCAGAGGTAGGTTTCTTACTTCACAAACATTTAGAAAAGAATATTGTGGAATTCTTTAGTAGAAGTGGAAGTGTCTTCAGTAACACCAAAACTAAACAATAGGTACAACTTAAATATTGTTCAAGTCTATGCTCCAACCTGCAGCCACAGTAACACAAAAATGGAGAGCTTCTATGAAGATGTTAATTTAGCCAGTGAGTTAAATCCCATTTCACAATAATTATAGGAGATTTTAATGCCAAAATAGGTAATTAGCCAAATGAAATTATACCTCAGAAGGGAAAGGAACAAACTCAAACGAAAACCGCAGCCAAATTCAACTAACTTGAAGACCAGAGCGATAGAATTTAATCTTAACATCCAAAGCAAATATTCACTTCTCAGCGACGAAGATCTCAACATTGACCAAAACAACAAACAGTTCAATGACACAATAAAGGAATCTGCACTTGAAGTAAGCAGTCAGAACGTCAAGCAAAGCTCCAGCAAACTCTCGGTCGAAACTAAACAGCGAATACAAAAACGTAGGGTCATGAAAGTATCGTCAAACAGGGGCAAGATAGAAAGACTATAAATGAGAGATGTAAAGAAATTCAGTACTTAAATAATATATGAAACAGTGATCTTAGGTACCAGCACGAAAACATTTAAAAGTAGACTCGGAATAGGGAGAAATTAAATGTATGCAATAAAGAAACCAGACTGATATGTGTCATATAATAAGAGTGAAATCACACAGGGGTCTATACAACTCACATGAACAGCCATGGATAGAATTGAACACGGTAACTAGAGACGTTCCTAACACCACAAAAGAAGATATAAAAGAACACTTAAAGGCATGAAGAGAGGGAAAACACCAAGTGAAGACCTTATAATAGATTCAAGAGAAATTTCAACAGTGAAACTAGCTAATCTTTTTAACAAATGCCTTCTCAATGGAAAAAAACAAAACTCCAGAAGCCTGGAAAAATGCAACAATTATTTTGATACGTAGAAACTGTTCACAAAAGTCATCACAACTCGCATTTCTGACAGTCTGGATTCTAACCAGGCAGGTTTCCGCAGTTGATTCTCAACAACGGACCACATCCACACGCTCACCTAAATAAGAGAAAAAATAAAAAATAAAGGAAACTCCTGTGTATGGCATTTATTGTTTACGAAAAGATATTTGACTCTGTACAAATACCAGCAGTACTAGATGCTATTCGAAGACAGGAAATAGAGCAGGTATATTGTAAAATACTGGGAGATATATACGAAGATGGGACAACCATCAAGCTCCACACGGAAACCGATAAAATACCAATTAAAAAAGGTGTTAGACAGGGCGATACCATCTCACCAAAACTCAGCTTGCCTTGAGGAAATATTCAAGAAGCTAAGATGGAACGGAAAGATTTGCAGATTATATTGTTCTCTTCAGTGAATCTGCAAATTAAATGCAGCAACATGTAAACGATCTTAATAGAGAAAGTCTGAAAGTTAGACCTAGCATGAACAAGAAAAAGACTAAGATCATGTTCAGCATTAGAGTTCAATTTGAAATGATACACATACAAGGTGAAGTGCTAGAGGTAGTGGACAAATATATATATATCTAGGGCAACTCGAACAAACACATCTAGTGAAGAGGAAATTAAGTGATGCATCAGTCTAGGCTGGAGCACCTTCGGTACAATAGAATACTAAGAGGCTTCTTGCCATTATGTTTGTAAAGAAAAGTCTTTAACCAATGCATCCTCCCAGTTATGATGCGTGGATCAAAAACATGGACTACAACCAAATTACTGGAGAGGAAACTAATAAGTGCTGAGAGAGGGATGGAGAGGTTGATGCTCAGAATTAACCTAAGAGATCGGATGAGGGCGACGAGGATCAGGGAACAGACAAAAGTGGATGATATACTTGTGAGCATCAATAAGAAAAAAATTAGCAGGTCATTTATGTCGGGGACTCCCCAGGGGAAGGATCATTGGTCAGCCACCCCAGTATAAAGACCTAGTCAACTATATGGTGCCAAGTAGTTCGTCAAACACCGCATCGGTGATGGTACAAATATGATATGGCAAAACTCCGTGTTGATACTATGGTAGAAAAACTCACAATGGACAAATTAGATTTATTAAGAACGAGACAGCAGTTTCGAAATCCTCCTGGATTCCATCTTCAGGTCTGAAGGGGAAGGGTAGAGGAGGAAGTATAAAAGAGAAAAAGGAGAAGCAACACAGTGAACAGCGGCAGATGAAGACAGGTGAACAGAAAGGAAATTCTCTCGATTCTCCCTCACAGATGCTGTCACCAACCTGTCTTCCCTGTCCTTGACCCCTCATCAGCAACAACTCCTTGAATTCGGTCTTTCCTTTACTCTCCGCCCTAACCCCCTCACCTCCATCGACATAATTTCATCCTTCGACCGTTTCACCTCTTCACATAGGAACTCCTTGTTTGATGTATCTCTCCTTTGTGGTGCTTTCATCCCTCCTCCCTCCTAATCCTTCCATTACCAAATGGAACAGTGAGGCACTTTTAAGGGAAAATGTCACTATTTTGCCTGCCGACAAGGCCAGCTCGGTGGTGGTCTTCGACCATGCCTCCTACCTGCAGAAGACCTGAGACTTGCTGGATGATATATAAAAGAGTTAGTAGCCTGTTTTCCAGATTGATTGATTTATTATTTTAAATTATCTGCCACATCAACAGCTAAGGTCATGTTAAAAATCTATCAATAAATGTCATAAATAACAATAAATATTATATTAAAAACCAAAGCATAAACATTATGCACTAGATGTATAAAATTATCTCATAAACATTATGCACAATTAAATTCTATTGAAAATATTAGTTTCCCTAAGGAAACTAATAAGACCTATGTCACAAACCTCCCCCAATACATTTTTCAGTGTATATGGGGGAGACAAGTACCTACGTCTTTGGTCTGAGAATATTGCACATTTTTCCACTACATGTGCGACCGTTAATGGCTCTTGCCATTCCTCACAACGTGCTTCACTTTTAGCCATCATCGGCCCATGAGTAAGTCTTGTGTGCCCGATTTTCAGCCTTGTTAATACAACTTCTACTTGTCGGGTGTGATAGATGCTGGGCACCCAACTGCCAAAGTCATCTCTAATCTCTCGCAGTTTGTTTCTAGAGGTATGCCTCCATTGTTCCCTCCATTTTATCACGAAGACAACTCCTGATGCTGGGTTTCAAGTCAGTATGTGGGAGAAGAAAACAAGCATCACACGGCTGAATGGCAGTTGCCTTGGCCTTTCGATCAGCTCGCTCATTCCCACTGATGCTAAGATGCGCTGGTATCCAACACAGAGTTATCTTTTTACGTGCTGACATCAATGCAGGCCAGTCTTGAACCTCCCTCACCACTGAATGTGCAAGGCACTATATGAGTCACAATATATTACGACTGAATGGTTTGTAAGATCTCTAAGTCATCTTGACTGTTGCAAGGATGGCATGTAACTATACAGTGAAAATCGAGGCTGATAGAGAAAGACTGCCAAATGCAGTCTTCTTTCTGCTCACTGCTGCAAAGCCCACACCATTTTCAGATTTCGATCCATCTGTCTATATTCCAAATGATCCTTGGTACTTAGAAGTGTGTTGAAGAAATATCTCTGACTTCTGCATTGGATCTCTCCCCTTATCAAATTCCAACCAGATTCAACTCGACTTGATTAGTCCAAGGGGGGGACTTGGAAAGTTCCAACAGCTAGAACCTTTGTGAGATTTAAATTAAGATCTTCCACAAGATTCCTCACTTTCCTACCATAGGATCAGCTATCTTCAAGGGGGTTGAAAACCAATCTGGATGTATGAGATCCTGGAATCCTTTGTAATCTCATGTAGTTAATCAGGTAGTCCCGGTGTAATGAAAGAGGTCGTTCTCCACTCTCAGCATACAGGGACTCCACAGGTGAAGACTTGAAAGCCCCTATACAGATTCTAAGAGCTTCATTATGAACCGAGTCCAACATCCGGAGAACAGTGGGAGTTGCAGATGAATAAGCCTCACATCCATAGTCAAGTTTACTATGAATAAGTGCTCGGTAAAGTCGCAGAAGTGTTGTGCGGTCTGCACCCCAAGATAGGTGTGAAAGAACCCACAAAATACTAAGGGCTTCTGTAGCTTTCACCTTTAAGTATTTAATGTGAGGCACCCATGTAAGCCTGGGGTAAAAAAACAGACCCAAATACTTTACCTCTTGGACAAAATGCAGTGGGTTTGCTCCTAAATAGAGGGAAGGATGGAACTTTCCTTGTTTGTGGAAATGCATAGCCATGGTCTTGCTTGGAAAAAAATTGAACCCATGGTATGTTGGCCATTGCACTACCTGATTTATTGCAGTCTGCATGTGTCCTTGCACATCCTGTTAGCTTCCTCCTGAGCAGTACAGTGTAAAGTCATCCACATACAGACTACATGAGACAGCACTTGGAATGACCTTTACGATGTCATTTATAGCAATGGCCAACATGGTTTCACTTAAAACATTCCATTGTGGGACCCCTTCCAGCTGGTCTTCCAGGTTAGAGAAGCTGTTTCCCCCCCCTCACTCTAAACTTCCTGTTAGCAAGGAAGCTTTGTATGAAGGTAGGTAATGCTCGTCTTAAACCAATGTCATACAGCTTCATGAGTATGTCATGCTTCCAAGAAGTATCATAAGCCTTTTCAAGGTCAAAGAAGACTGCTAACATATGACGTCGCTGTGCGAAGGAATCCTGTATAGCAATTTCCATCCTCACAAGTGCATCTGTAGTCGATCTCAATTTTCTAAACCCATATTGATATGGGGTCAGCACGTTTTCCTTCTCTAGTAACCATGTCAAGCTGTAGTTTACCATTTTCTCCATCAACTTGCAGATGCAGCTGGTGAGAGAAGTTGGTCTATAATTCCCTGGTGTGGAAGCATCTTTGCCAGGTTTAGGGATAGGAATGATTTCAGCCTCTTTCCTGGGGCAGTCTTACGGCAGATCTGCAAAGCAGAGTCCATCTTGTGCAAAAATGGCAAGGTGTATGGAAGTTCTGCTGCAGTGCTACTGCAGAACAATATTGGATATCGTTCCTGTTCATCTCAAAGAGCAGAGAATCGGTCAGTGTAAGATACTCCAGAAGAGATCTCTGCCATGGATTTTGCTAGCTCATGTGCAATGTCTGTATTGTCTGTGAGGATTATGCCATCTATCTTCAGAGCAGGTGTTGACATGGATGTGCTCTTTGCAGCGATCGTACGCACCTTATCCCATACCCATGTTAAGGGGGTCCCAGAGTTAATCAAGGAGACATACTTTCTCCACAATGTCCATCTAACCTCCTTTAGCACTTGTCTGGCCTTGGCTTGGGTCTTTTTGTACTGGATCAAGGTTACATCACTTGGTCGAACACACTGGAAATCATTCACAGATCCTTGCAATACTGCGTTGATCTAAAAAGATTTCAGTCTGCATGTTCAAGTGGCCATCTCTGCACTCCATTGGAAAGTGATCGCTTCCATGACCTGCCAAGAGAAATTCAACTGTGGATCAGGTGAACCAATTGACAAGTCAATATTGGAGAATGTCCCAGGAAATGTACGAGTGGGTCATTGTTCAGTAAAACTGTATCTACTCTTGAGAACAAGGACTCCAAGGCCCTTCCTTGAAGGTTGCACAAAGTGTCCCCCCAGAGGTGAAGCCGACCATTGAAGTCTCCCAAGAGTAGAAATGGATGAAGCAACTGCCCAAGTTGATCTTCCAAATCATCTATGTTGAGATTATGTGGAGGGAGTTAGGTGGATGCAACAGTGTAAGGTCGTGTCAAGCCAATTCTCACAGCATTCACATGCAGTGTCGTCTGCAGATGGATGGCCTGGAAGGAAGTATCCTGACGTACTATCATTGCTACTACTCATTGAGGTCCATTATCAAAGGTCCCATAATGGGCTTGAACTTGGAATCCTCTCGGGGAAATTGAACGATTTTCCCTGGTCATAATTTCTTGTAGGTATACACAAACTGGATTACATGAAGCTATTAGATGTTGCAGTTCTTCCCATTTTGCATGAATTCCCTGACAGTTCCATTGGATTGACAAACTACTTCATAAGGTGTTTGGCACCACCCGCTAGTTTCCACAGGCATCCTTTGGACAGACTCTGGATTTTTTTGCTTGGGCAAAGGACAGACCTGAGCCTTTGGTTCAGGAGCCTTCTGTCTAACAGCGGAGGCCCCTGTGGATGTGGTGGCAGCTGGAGCTGTCACCGTTGAGGCCTCTGGAGCCTTAACTGATGGCTCCAAAGACCTTACTTTGGGAAGAGGAGTCTCCTCAATTGACCCCTCACTCCTACTCCATTTCTGGTGGAACAACTCACCAGAGGCAGTTTCAGCATTTGAGGACTGAGGTTTAAAAGTAGTGGCGGAGTGTGTGGTGCTAGAAGTATTGGAGAGGAAGGAATGGCGGAAAGGAGGATGGGCTAGAACTGAGGCAAAGGACTTACCCAGTTGTGCAAACAACACACGGGCACATTGCTTTGCTTCTGAAAAACTTTCTCCTTGCTTCTTATTACCAATACTTCTTTTTCAAACTTGTACCTTTTACATTGCTTAGAAACAGCTTCATGATCTGCTTTGCAGTGGTAACAGCATACTGGACCTGGACAGTTGTCATTTCCTTGTTGTATGACATTTCACACACAGTCTTGGCCGTTCATTTTCCCTAAAACGGCAAGTGTTGGCTTCATGCCCATAACCCTGGCAGTGGAAGCACCGCATAGGGTTGGGCACATATGGCTTTACCTTGACGTGGTACCATGCCAACTTAACGGATTCAGGAAGGACTAACGATTCAAAAGTTAGAAGAAGAGCTGGTGTCGACTGTTCCAAACCATCAATTATCTTCTTAAAACGTTTTACTGCCACTGCATTAAAATTCTTTAGTTCTACCAGTTTCTCCTCAGAATACCTCATCAGGTCCACTACATTAAAATTCTTTAGTTCTAACAGTTTCTCCTCAGAATACCTCATCATTTCTTCTCTATATACAAGAAGCCTATGTTGTGGTATGTACATACACTTCTTGTACTATCCTCTCCTTGTAAAGAGAGATGTTAGCACCTCGCTGTTCCTCCACGCCTTCCGCATCTGTAACTCCAGTATCTGGAGGGAGACAAAAACTTCCTGAGTCGTTCGTTCTCCAAACTGGGGTACCCTCGTCATGATCTCGACGTCACGTTATCCAGGGCACGGCGTACCATCTACCACGACTCCTCTCCTAAAGAAACTCCTCACCTCCTCATCAACCTACCCTACACTGAGAAGATCTACTCTCTCCGTCGCCCACTTAACTCTCTCAAATGCAGGCTAATCTTGAGCCAGGTGAACACACTCCATTGCAACCTGGTCCACACTATCCCTCCCTCTACCTCGAATGTGGACACTTATTCTGTTACTTGTGCCTCCTACGATAAGCAGTTCTTTGGCGAGACTGGCGCCAGTCTCACTAAGCGTCTATCTCAACGAAAATACACTGTCTCCAGGGGACACAACAACAATGCCCTCCTCTGCCATCAGAGGGACGCAGGGCATCAAATGGATTGGTCAGCTGATGTATACGGCCGTAGACTGGTGGAATATTCCTTAATCAAGCTGCTGCCTAATTTCAACTTGAACAGTGGCTTTTCTCCTTCCGACAGCCTACTCGCTTCCCACATCCTCCGCCTTCTTCCTTATGCCGGCCACCCTTCGCATAGACCGCCTGATTTTTCGACTAGATCTGACATACCTTCGCTTCCGTTCACCTGTCCTCACCTGCCCCGTGTTCACCGCGTTGCCTCTCCTTTCTCTTTTTTTATACTCCCACCTCTCCCTTTCCCCTTCAGACCTGAAGATGGAATCCAGGAGGATTTCGAAACTGCTGTTCTTTAATAAATCTAGTTTGTGCATTGTGGGTTTTACTACCAAATGCATATGTATATATATGCTCATATGTATTTGGTATATATATATATATATATATATATATATATATATATATATATATTTGTATATGCACACACACACACACATACATATGTATATATGTTTATACATATGTAAGAATATATACATATATGTATGTATGTATATAATATTAAGGTCCGAAATGAAGAAATTATTAGGGACCATAGAATTCCACATCAATAAGATTATCACATATATCGTACCCATAATTTTTCCCACATGCAGTCATTGTATGATGAAATTAAAGACATAACACAGTTTGTAGTTAGTCGAGGTTAAGATTTGCCATGTGTGTGTATACATATACATAAATTATTGTGCTATTACGGAGATGCAGATAAGTAGACAGAGTGACATACAGATATACCATCTATATGTAGAGATAACCATACACTGAACTGCAATTTCTTAAGATGCGATTCCAACTCCAATTACCTTTATTTATCAGGTGATAGTTGCTACTTTTGCCGTGAGCGGAGACTCGGCTATTATTTGGGAAACTTACCAGATTGCTCGAGGGCTCCACAAGAAGACATTCAGGATCGGTGACTGGAGCCAAGGAGGCGCGAGTGGACTCGTGAAGGGCCTGACCACCGAGGAACGATGGCTGCGCAGGAGAGATATCAGAGAGAAGGCGCTGAGTCACGGGGTGATGAGAGCGCCGATAGACGACCCTCTTCAGCACAGGGGCGACCTTACCGGACTCCACCTGCGATGTGCCGCCTTAGAGGTACAGGCCTTGCCTTGACAGTCCTGAGCAGGTTATACGTTTCGTGTGGCTCTCGCTCTGGATGGCTTTTAGCACAGTGTGTCTTAAGTCCTCACTACTATTAGTATTTGATGGCAAAAAGAATTCTCATTATACACTAGTTAGCCATCTGAAGTTAGATATGTGTACTAGATTTACTGCAGGACTAAATCTGTACAGTGCAACTGGAATAAGAAGTATTTCAGATCGCGTGGGGCTTTTAAACTAATTGGAATTAACTCGGATACTGCAGTGAATTTGTTTTGCACGCATTCAGCAGCGAGGCTCTGACTCTTCAGAATGAAAATGAAAAACGTCAGCCTTTTAGTTCAAGTAAAATCCACAGATTCCCGAACTATTTCTCCTCCTCGCCTTCCAGTTCCACCAAGCAGCAATCCGAAACGAATTATATCGTGCGAGTGACAACCTTTCTTGGTTGCTTTGTTTAATAGGAAATATGTTGCATACCATGTGAGAAGGCTAAGCGCCTCCTGACTTTTTTCAAGTCAGTTAGAATTAACAATGACAAATAAGATGAATAAATAAATACAATTTGGTTTTGTTCGTCTTCCTTAACGTCATGACAAATTTCAGGGATTCTTATAAGCAAATGATGAATTTTATTATCTGTTTTGCGTCTTAAAAGTGTATCAACTTTTTTTCTATTGCTTTTCGATAACTACAGATTAGCACTCAAAATATACCAAATATACCGAGCGCCACTGTTATGCATCGAAGCCGCATTCTCAGTCCGATGCTCTACATACTACTCAGTATTTGTTCACTATACTCAAACCTTGCCCGCCAGTGTTCTAAAACGAGATAAAAAATGTCAAGCCTGCTCAAACTAACATATGACCAGAACTCCTAAACAATCGCAGAGACCAGCTTTGTGTTTAGCTTTGTTCGTTGCCTTTTCTTTCTTACTAGTTCAAAAGCCATTTGGGAAAGACGAGTCCGGCAATTGCTGTAGCAATGATGATAATAATCCCCGTTTCAATAAAATCATTAGTATTATCATAACCATTATCCGCATCGTTATCATTATTGTCATTATCATAGTGTTATCATTATAATCATTATCATCATAATAATAATGATAATAATAATAATGGTGATTATTGCCATCACAATATCATCATTTTTCATCCTGTCAATCATCATCATAATCATCATTATAGTGATCATTATCATTATTATTATTATTATTAATATTATCATTATCAATATTATTATTGTTATTATTATTTTCATTACTACTCCTAGTATTATCATTATCATTATCATTATTATTATCACTATCATTATTATTTTCATTATTATTTTTTTATTATAATAATAATAATAATAAATAATTAAAAAAAAAAAAAAAATCCACGATAGACGACCCTCTTCAGCACAGGGGCGACCTTACCGGACTCCACCTGCGATGTGCCGCCTTAGAGGTACAGGCCTTGCATAATAATGATAATAATAATAATAATCATTATCATTATCATTATCATTATTAATAATTATTATTATCATTAATTATTATTATCATTAATTATTATTATCATTAATTATTATTATTATTATCATTAATTATTATTATTATTATCATTAATTATTATTATTATTATCATTAATTATTATTATTATTGTTTTTATAATTATCATTGTTATTGTTATTATTGTTCGTCTTCTATGTTTGCTTGGTGTTTCTCCAGCTTGAGGGTGAAGAAAACACCGATGGATGATATCTCACTTCATTATCACAACCCACAATTATTATTATTGCTAACATTATCATTATCATCATTATCAAAAACACTATCATGATCATTATCATATTTAATATCATCATCATCATCTTCAATATCATAATCATTTTTATCATCACTATCATTACTACATTTATTAATATTATTCTTACATTTACCATTGTTACTATTCCATTTCCACTCGCAGTTCTTGCCTTTGGTAAAGGTTAAAGGTTTCGTCGACGGTTCAATCAGCATCTCGGGAGTAGAAGCGTCTCTGTTACAGGAACTGGCCACTCGCTCCAATTTCACGTAAGTCATTTCTGGGAGCTAAATCAATGTCAATAGACATCTGCGTTCGTGTGTACGTTGCATACATATTAATTCAGCTAGATAAAAAAAGAAAAAGACATTGTAGTCATCAAATCACTGTTAACGCCTCTCTTCCTTTCATCATCTGCAAAGCAACAGTTCATTGTTTCGCTAACACCTGTGGCTTGGGCACCGCAGCTACTCCTGCCGATCCTCTCGAGACGGACAGTGGGGGGCGGTCGTGGACGGCAAGTGGACGGGGATAGTGCGGGACCTGCTGGACGACGTGGTGGATATCGGCGTGGCGGGCATTGCCATCACGCGAGAACGAAGTGAGGTCGTTGGCTACCTACTGGGCATCGTATCTAGCGAGTACGAACTCCCGTTTTTCAATGCAGTGATGATGATAGATATAGTAACGGTAGCAATAAAGGAATTAATAATTATTATAAAGTTCGTGGTAATAATAGTCAAACTAATGGCGATGATAAAAAATGATAAACTATCAGAGTAACAGTAATAATATTAATGATGATGATGACGACAGTGATAATAATAACAACAACAATAATGATAATAATGATAATGATGATAATAATGATAATAATGATAATAATGATAATAATGATAATAATGATAATAATGATAATAATGATAATGATAATAATGATATTAATGATATTAATGATAATAATGATAATAATGATAATAATGATAATAATGATAATAATGATAATAATGATAATAATGATAGTAATGCGAATAAGAATGATAATAACAATGATAGGGATGATGATGATGATAGTAATAATAATAATAATAATAATGATAGCTGTAATAATGAAGATTGCAATTATAATAAAAAGGATAAGAATGATAATAATAATGATAGCTGTAATAATGAAGATCATAATTACGATAAAAATGATAATAATGATAATATTGATATTGATAATGATAATAATAATTCTTATCATTATTATTTTCATTAGCACTAATAATAATAATGATAATGATAATGATAATGATAATGATAATGATAATGATAATGATAATGATAATGATAATGATAATAATAATAATAATAATATAATAATAATGATAATAATAATGATAATAATATTGATAATAATACTGATGATAATACTGATAGTGATACTGATAATAATACTGATAGCAACAACAACAAGGTCATCAGCAGTAATGATGATAGTAATCGTAATATTGATAATAATAATGATGATAATAATAATTTTACTACTACTACTAACAGTAATGGTAATAATGATACAACTACTACTAATAACAATAGCAATAACAATGAAAATAACAATAACATCAACTATAACTATAATATAGATATAATTGTAACTATAACTATAACTGTAACTAATCATGATTACAATTATGACTATAATTGTGATTGTAATATAATCATAATTATAACAATAATAATAACAATAATGATAATAATAACAATGATAATAATAATAATATAGTAATAATAATAATGATAATAATAATAATAATAATAATGTAATGATAATGATAATGAAAGTAATTATATTGATAATGATAATTATGATAACAAAAATAATAGCAGTAATTATAAGGATGATAGGAAAAACAGTAATAAAGATAATAATAATATAAATAATATTGATAATAATAATAGAAATAATATTGATAATAATAATAGAAATAATTGATAAAAATAATAGAAATAATATTGATAATAATAATAGAAATAATATTGATAATAATAATAGAAATAATATTGATAATAATAATAGAAATAATATTGATAATAATAGAAATAACATTGATAATAATACTAATACCAATACTAATATAATAATTATAATTATGATTACAATTATATATATAAATATGATAATAATGATGATAATTACAGAAATAATACAAATACTACAACTAATAATAATGATAATAATAATGATAATAGTAATATTGATAATAATTGATAATAATAATAACGATAATGATAGTAATAATAATAATAATGATGATGATAGTGTTAATGACAATAATAATAATAATAATAATAATAATAATAATAATAATAATAATAATAATAATAATAATAATAATAACAATAATAATAATAATAATGATAATAATAATAATAATATTAACAATGATAATAATCGTAATAATAACGATAACGATAACGATAACGATAACGATAACGATAACGATAACGATAATGATAATGATAATGATAATGATAATGATAATGATAACGATAACGATAATATCATTAATAATAACTGTTTGGTAGAGGACTCTCAGCACTCAAGAAAGGTTAATTTATCCACACGTAAGATTTCACTAGGTTTAACGATGAAGGCCATTCGTGATTTACAAATAATTAAGGATCGTCATAATCACGTGATGGCAGAGAGTAACATCTACCTTTACGGGAACATAATTAAGTTATGTATCCTAGCTGGGTAACTGATGATCTTGCATTGTACTTATTCATTAGCTCTCTGCCAATGCACTGTAATAAAATGAAGCAAAATACTAATACACATAGAACAGATATAACATCAGTCTCACCATATGAATAGCAACAACAATAATAAAAGTAACAATAACAATAAAAATATAATAAAAATAGTAATAACAATAGAAATATAACAAAAATAGTAATAACAATAGAAATATAATAAGAATAGTAATAACAATAGAAATATAATAAGAATAGTAATAACAATAATAGTCACAATAAGAATGACAGTAAGGATAAGGGTAAGAATAGGAATAAGAAGAACAATGGTAGTTAAAAAAACACAATGCAAAAACTAGATTATTGAAAATGAGACTGCAGTTTCGAAATCCACCTGGACTTCAGGTCTGAAGAGGAAAGGGAGAAGAAGGGGTATAAAGGAGAAATGAGGCAACACGGTGACACGGTATAGGTGAGGACAGACGAACGGAAGCGAAGGGAGGTCAGATCAGGTCGGAGGATCGGGTGGACTAACGTCGCGTTATCCAGACCACGGCGTACCTTCTACCTTAAGAGACTCCTCACCTGACCATCCTCAGCCTGCCCTACACTGAGGAGATCTATTCTCTCCGTCACCCTCTTCACCTTCTCAACTGTAGGCTGATTTTTCGGCAGGTGGACACTCTCCGTCGCAATCTGATCCATACCAGTCCTCCCTCTTGCCTCGAAGGTGGGCACCTATGTTGTTCCTTGTGCCTCCTGTGATAAGCAAAACTTTGGCGAGACGGGCGCCAGTCTCACTAATAGTCTGTCTCAACATAAGTACGCTGTATCCAGGTGAAACAACAACAACGCCCTCTTTTGCCATCAATGGGACACAGGCCATCAGATGGACTGGTCACCGGCGCGCATTGTCTTTCCTTCCGCTGATGCCCACGCCGTATGCCGGCCACCCTACGCATAGTCTGCCCGAACCTCCTACCTGATCTGACCTCCCTTCGATTCCGTTCGTCTGTCTTCATCTGCCCCGTGTTGCTTCTCTCTCCCCTCCTCCTATCCCTTTCCTCTTCAGACCTGAAGATGGAATCCGGGTAGATTTCGAAACTGTAGTCTCATTTTCAATAAATATTTTTTTTTTTTGCATTGTGTTTCTTCTTCCAAAATTGCAATTGTAACGTGATAATAATAATAATGGTTATGATAATGATGATGATAGTAATAGTAGTAGTAACAACAACAATAACATAAATAAAAATAATGATAATGATATTGATAGCGATATCAACAATAATAGTAAAATCACGATAGTGGTTCTAGTAATAATGATGATGATAATAATAATAATAATAATAATAATAATAATAATAATAATAATAATAATGATAATAATAATAATAACAATAATAATGTTAATATTGACAACAACAACAACAACAATAATAATAATAATAATAATAATAATAATAATGATAATAATGATAATATTGACAACAACAACAACAATAATAATAATAATAATAATAATAATAATGATAATAATAATAATAATGTTACTAATAATAACAATAATACTAGCAATATGAATAATGAAAATAAGGATAATAATGACAAGAGTAATAGTAACAATAATAATGATGGTAATAATGGTAATTATAATGATAATGATAGTAGTAGTAGTAGTAACAACAATAATGAAATAATAATAATCATAATGATATTGATAGCGATATTAACAATAATAGTTAAATCATAATGATAATGATGATGATGATGATGATAATAATAATAATAATAATAATAATAATAATAATAACAAACACAATAATACTAGCAACATAAAAATGGTAATAATGATAATAATAACGATAGTAATAATAGTAACAATAACGACAACAATATTAATGATGATGATAATAGTAATAATGATCATGATAGCAATAATGATCATGATAATGATAATGATGATAATGATAATATAATAACGATAATATAATAACAATAATAATAATAATAATATTAACAGTAATAGTAATAATGATAACAAAAGTAATAATATCATAAAGATAATGATAATAACAATAATAAAGATAATGATAATAGTACTGATAAAGATAATGATAATACTAATAAAGATAATGATTATAACAAAACAACAGCACTAATACCAATAACAACAACAATACTACTTCTACAACAATTACTTCTAATAATAATAATAATTATGATAACGATAATAATGACAAGAATGCTGATGATAATGGCCATATTGATAAACATAGTAATAGAGTGATAATTATTATTTTGTGGTTTTGATAGTTATAATAATAATGATATTGATGGAGTTGGTAATGAGGCTGATATAAATGATAACGATGATAAAAATGATATTGCATAGCAACAGGATTGGTATCGTTGAATAGAGTAATAGGAGTAATGGATGTCGTTGCCAAGATTACTATTATCAGCATTTCATTTCCAATATTACTATCCTTCTCTATGAAATTGTTATTATTGTCGTTATCATGTTTACGATGATGAGCAATATATTTGGCTCTGACTTTTACCTTTCTTCGCCGTAGTTACATTATCGTCATGAGGAAGCCGAGGCTCAGCGACCACACGTGGACTGTTTATACGAAGCAGTTCAGTCCTACGGCATGGGCCTCGCTGGGGGCGGCGTCCCTGGGCCTCGCGCTCCTGCTTCGCTGGACGTCACGCCGCGCGCCTCGCCAGCCGCCCTTTTCCCTCCCGGACTCAGCCACCATGGTGCTCGGCTTCCTCTTCGGCCAAGGTACGCCTTAAACATCCTTTTTGGTTTCTCCTTTCTGTGCCAGTATGTTTGATCAGTTTTCTTGCATCTTAATTGGTTTTATTTCCTTCCTGTAAACTGCTGGATAAAAATCAAGTAAATGGCACGTTGGTGATACGTTACAGAAAAGAGCCATGGAAACGACCATTATCTGTGATGTTTAACATTACTGTTAGTACATAACAGGACAAATTTTCTTATGCCTCATACATTTGTTACTAACACTGATGTAAATATGGTGTTGAACTGAATAAATCACGGGATAATGATGGCAATAAAAATAATGGTAACAAGATAATAATGTTGATAATGATAATGATAATGATCATAGTTATAATAACAATATAAAATTAATGGTAGTGATAGTAATAATCGTAATGATAAAATTTATAATGACAATAACAATGACAATAATAATAATGATATTGATGATACTAACAATAATTATGATAGTGATACTGATAATATTAATGATAATGATAATGACAATAACAACAATGATAACAATAACAACAGTAAGGATGATGATGATGATGATGATGATGGTGATGGTGATGGTGATGGTAATGGTGATAGTAACAATAATAATAATAATGGTAAAGATAGTAATACAAAAAATATAACAATGGTCATTAAAAGAGATAAGAATGACAATAAAAAATATAATAACAATGATTGATAATGATAATAATAATGGTAATAATAATAATGATAATAATAATAATAATAATAAGTATAAAAATATAATAAGGAAAATAGCAATAATATATAGTGATAATAATGATAATAATAACCAATAATAAAAATAATAAAAATAATGATGGCAATGATTATGAGAACTGATGATGATACTATAACAATAACAGTAACAATAATGATAATAACGGTAAAAATAATGATGACCAATAATAATAATAATAATAATAAGACCCAGAGCTATGGAGTCATGGCCCACCTGAGTGTGGACTCGCCCAGGCTCGTACCAACTCCTGCGCCTTAGCCATCCTGGGATTAATGGGTGGTTCGGTGGAGGTTGGCCTTACAAATCCTCCTTCCCTCCAGGAATCTCACGACCCAAATAAATGGATAAGCTGGTTGGAAGGGTTCTATCTCTCCCACCCAGCAAGTGAGGCAGGTTGTGGGTCCTGTCGGGAAGGCAAATGTTGGGGCGCAGGATGGGAGTGATTGATTGATTGATTATTTAAAATCATCTGCCGTGTCAACAGCTAAGGTCACTAGCGGCGAACCCCTTGTTAGACTTAAATGTTAAAATAAAACACTTATTGATAGATTTTTAAAATCTATCCATAAGTTTCAAAAATAACAATAAAAATTATATTAAAAAAAACTAAAGCATAAACATTATGTTTTAGATGTTTAAAAAGTATTGCATAAACATTATACATAATTAAGTTTTAGTGAAAATATCAGTTTCCCTAAGGAAACTAATAAGACCTATGTCACAATCCTCCCCCAATACATTTTTTCAGTGTACATGGGGGAGACAAGTACCTATGTCTTTGGTCTGAGAATGTTGCACATCTTTCCATTACATGTGTGACCGTTAATGGCTCTTGCCATTCCTCACAGAGTGTTTCACTTTTAGCCATCATCGGCCCATGAGTCAGTCTTGTGTGTCCGACTCTTAGCCTTGTTAATGCAACTTCTGCTTGTCTGTTGGGATGGATGCTGGTCATCCAACTGCCAAAGTCATCTTTAATCTCTTGCAGTTTGTTTCTAGAGGTATGCCTCCATTGTTCCCTCCATTTATCGCTAAGACAACTCCTGATGCTTGGTTTCAAGTCAGTGTGGAAAACGAGCATCACAGGGCTGAGCGGTAGCTGCCTTGGCCTTCTGATCAGCTCGCTCATTCCCTCTAATACCAACATGTGCTGGCACCCAACACAGTTATCTTTTTATGTGCTGACATCAGTGCAAGCCAATCTTGAACCTCCCTCACCACTGGATGTGATAAGTTTAAGCTCTTGATTGCTTGCAAGGCACTACGAGAGTCACAATATATCACAACGGAATGATTTGTAAGATCTCTAGTCATCTTGACTGCTGCAAGGATGGCATGTAACTTTGTAGTGAAAATCGAGGCTGATCGAGAAAGATCACTTAGTTAGAAGTGTGTTGATGAAGTATCTCTGACTTCTGCATTGGGTCTCTCCCCTTTCCAATTCCGACCAAATGGTAGTTAGAAGTGTGTTGATGAAGTATCTCTGACTTCTGCATTGGGTCTCTCCCCTTTCCAATTCCGACCAAATCCAGCTCGACTTGATTAGTCCAAGGGAGGACTTAGGAAGTTCCAAGTGCCAGAGCCTTTATGAGATTTAAGTTACAATCTCCCACAAAATTCCTCATTTTCCTACCATAGGATCAGCTATCCTCAAAGGGGTTGAAAACCAATCTGGATGTAGGTGATCGTGTAGTAAATCAGGTACATGTAGTCCCGGTGCAATGAAAGAGGTGGTTCTCCACTCTCAGCATACAGGGACTCCACAGGTGAAGACTTGAAAGCCCCTATACAGATTCTAAGAGCTTCATTATGAACCGAGTCCAACATCCGGAGAACAGTGGGAGTTGCAGATGAATAAGCCTCACATCCATAGTCAAGTTATAGTCAGAAGCGTTGTGCGGTCTGTACCCAAAGATAGGTGTGAAAGAACCCACAAAATACTAAGGGCTTTTGTAGTTTTCACCCTTAAGTGTTTAATGTGAGGCACCCATGTAAGCCATGAGTCAAAAATTAGGACCAAGTACTTTACCTCTTGGACAAAATGCAGTGGGTTTGCTCCTAAATAGAGGGAAGGATGGAACTTTCCTTGTTTGTGGAAATGCATAGCCATGGTCTTGCTAGGAGAAAATTTTAACCCATGGTATGTTGCCCACTGCACTACCTGATTTATTGCAGTCTGCATGTGTCCTCGCACATCCTGTTAGTTTCCTCCTGAGCAGTACAGTGTAAAGTTATCTGCATACAGTCTACATGAAACAGTACTTGGAATGACCTTTACGATGTCATTTATAGCAATGGCAAACAGGGTTACACTTAAAATACTCCATTGTGGGACCCCTTCCAGCTGGTCTTCCAGGTTAGAGAAGCTGTTTCCCACCCTCACTCTAAACTTCCTGTTAGCAAGGAAGCTTTGTATGAAGGTAGGTAATGCTCGTCTTAAACCAATGTCATACAGCTTCATGAGTATGTCATGCTTCCAAGAAATATCATAAGCCTTTTCAAGGTCAAAGAACTGCCAACATATTGTAAGGATAGTTATTAATCTATAATGAGGAGCCCGACTCAAACCCCAGCCTCGCGAAGCGAGCTGAAGCCTCTCGTGAAGCGAGAACGGCTTAGGGACGCAAATAAGGGTCCCGTTCACTCCCCTGAACAACTTGATACAGATCCTGGGCCTGTAAAATGGTAGCGGGCAGTGACCCAGGATCCTACGCAGGCTTGATATGTACCTTGAGCGGAGAAAATATAGACAAGTCCTTGTGGCTCAGCCTATCGTTTAAAATACAACAAACAAAAGTACTAAAAGAAACTGAACTAAAACTGCTGAAGGCACTAAAATGTAAAATTAATACATACTAAAATTACGTTACTTTAATAAAATCTGAAAAGAGAAAAAGAAACTTACGTTAACCTACGTTAAAACGTTAAATATTAAACTTAAAAGGGAACTGAAGGTTAAAAGCATAGAGGGAAAGCCGAATCCTGAAGGGCTTCGGTCAAAACACGTCTAAAAGTACTTAAAAACATTGAGCACATCATAAAACACACATAAAAAAGACAACGTCCAGCAAATAACCTAGGCAAGTAACGGGAAGTCTGCTCAGTACAACCTTTGTTCTGGTGACGTCTCAGGCTGAAGTAAATCCAGAGGGGGTGACACAAACACAGGTTCAGATAGATCTCCCGTTATTGTTTTGGCCGTCCCGTATTTATACACGGACGTCTTGGTGACGTCACTGCCTTCATTTTCATCTTTTCGTAAATTAATATAATTAAAATGTGAAAAATACATAAAAATATAGAAAAGTAACCGAGAATGATAAAAAAGTAAACGGGCTAAGACAAATAATTCAAATCATTGAAAAGTAAAGCTTCTTAAAAAGTTCTGACGTCATTGACATCGCCGAAAAGCTGAAAAGACGATGTCAGTAACGTAAAACAGGAATAAAAACATTAACAGGGTAAAATAATAAAATCAAAATACAAATACATATAATAAAAAGACAATTTAACAATATAAAAAGGACAAACCCCGTCATGCTCATCTATAAATCGAAAAAAGAGCTAAATAAGAACACGTTAAATAAATCTAAATTTAAAAAGGAACAATTAAAATGACGATCAAAATCTTTAAAAACACTAAATAAAATATTACGGAGGCAAACTTTAAGAACCTAAACAATAAAAGACATCAATCATTACTTAAAAGAACGCAGTAAAATACAGAAAACGTGATGACTGCAACTTAGAAAATGTGGCTACAAAAAGGGAAACTAAACAAAAAGTGAGCAGGGGTAAAAATAACAGCAAAAAAAAAAAAATATGTCCCACGCAGGGGAAACGGAGATCATCTGGACACCCCATCTGGATTCTGCTACGACTCTCAGAGGAGAAGTTTGAAGAACCTCCACAATATGACGTCGCTGTGCGAAGGAATTCTGTATAGCAATTTCCATCCTCACAAGTGCATCTGTAGTCGATCTGAATTTTCTAAACCCATATTGATTTGGGGTCAGAACGTTTTCCTTTTCTAGAAACCATGTCAAGCTGTAGTTTACCATTTTCTCCATCAACTTGCAAATGCAGCTGGTGAGAGAAGTTGGTCTATAATTCCCTGGTGTGGAAGCATCTTTGCCAGGTTTAGGGATAGGAATGATTTCAGCCTCTTTCCATGTAGATGGTACTGTTCCCTCCCTATAGATCCTATTGAATAGATCCAACAGGAACTTTTGGGAGCTCTCCGGTAAGTGAGATATCATTTGGTATGGAATATCGTCACTTCCTGGGGCAGTCTTACGGCAGAGCTGCAAAGCAGAGTCCATCTTGCGCAAAAATGGCAAGGTGTATGGAAGTTCTGCTGCAGTGCCAATGAAGAATAATATTGGATATCGTTCCTGTTCAGCCCGAAGAGCGGAGAATTGGGCAGTGTAAGATACTCCAAAGGAGATCTCTGCCATGGATTTTGCTAGCTCATCTGTTATGTCTGTGAGGATTATGCCATCTATTTTCAGAGCAGGTGGTGATATGGAAGTACTCTTTCCAGCAATGTTACGCACCTTGTCCCATACCTATGCTAAGGGGGTCCCAGAGTCAATCAAGGAGACATACTGCCTCCATGATGTCCGTCTAGCCTCCTTTAGCACTCATCTGGCCTTGGCTCGTGCCTTTTTGTACTGGATTACATCACTTAGGCGTCATTTCAACTTCCTTCATGCAGTTTTTCTTGCTCTAACAGCTTGTTGGCATTCAGACCGCCATGGTACTGCCCGCTACTTCTGGGAATTGATGCCTTAGCTGCAAAGTGAATGTGAAGTGATATGAAGTGATTAACAACATTGAACACTCTGGAAATCATTTACTGATCTTTGCAATATTGCAGTTGATCTTAAAAGATTTTAGTCTGCATGTTCAAGTGGCCATCTCTGCACTCCATTGGCTGGAATACCATTCACCTCCTCCAAAAGTATTGGAAAGTGGTCGCTTCCATGACCCGCCAACTATCAGTCAGGTGAACCAATTGACAGGTCAATATTGGAGAATGTCCCAGTTTGAATTTGGAAATGTGTGGGTGGGTCATTGTTCAGTAAAACTTTATCTACTCTTGAGAACAAGGACTCCAAGGCCCTTCCTTGAGGGTTGCACAGAGTGTGTCCCCAGAGGTGATGCCGACCATTGAAGTCTCTCAAGAGTAGAAATGGATGAGGCAACTGCCCAAGTTGATCTTCCAAATCATCTATGTTGAGATTATGTGGAAGGAGGTAGATGGATGCAACATTGTAAGGTCGTGTCAAGCCTATTCTCACAGCATTCACCTGCAGTGTCGTCTGCAGGTGGATGGCCTGGAAAGAAATATCTTGATGTACCATCACTGCTACTCCTCCATGGGGTCCATTATCAAAGGTCCAATAATGGGCTTGAACTTGGAATCCTCTCGGGGAAATTGGACGATTTTCCCTGGTCATTATCTCTTGTAGGCATACACAAACTGGGTTACATGAAGCCATCAGATTTTGCAGGTTTTCCCATTTTGCATGAATTCCCTGACAGTTACATTAGCTTGAGGTATCCATTCTTCAGGTTGACAAACTACTTCATAAGGTGTTTGGCAGCACCTGTGGTTAAGGCCCGCTAGTTTCCATAGGCTTCCTTTGGACAGACTCTGGATTTCTTTGCTTGGGCAAAGGACAGACCTGAGCCTTTGGTTCAGGAGCATTCTGTCTAGCATCGGAGGCCCCTGTGGATGAGGTGGCAGCTGGGGCTGTCACTGTTAAGGCCTCTGGAGCCCTGCCTGATGGCTCCACTCTATGAAGAGTCTTCTGAACAGGCTCAGGATTACTCTGCCTGGGCAAAGGGTGTTCCAGAGACTTTGCTTCAGGGGCATTCTGCCTAGCAACAGAGGCCCCTGTGGATGTGGTGGCAGCCGGAGCTGTCACAGTTGAGGCCTCTGGAGCCTTAACTGATGGCTCCAAAAACCTTACTTTGGGATGAGGGGGTCTCCTCAATTAACCCCTCACTCCTACTCCGTTTCTGGTGGAACAACTTCCCAGAGGCAATTTCAGCATTTGAGGACTGAGGTTTGAAGGTAGTGGCAATGTGTGTAGTGTTAGAGGTATTGGAGGGTAAGGGATGGCGAGGAGGAGGGTGGGCTAGAACTAAGGCAAAGGACTTACCCAGCTGTGCAAACAGCACATGGGCACATCGCTTTGCTTCAGCAAAACTAACTTTCTCTTTGAAAAAGAAGTATTGGTAAAAAGCAGCAAACTTGTATCTTATACATTGCTTAGAAACAGCTTCATGATCTGCTTTGCAGTGGTAATAGCATATTGGACCTGAACAGTTGTCATCTCCTTGTTTTATCACACTTCACACACACTCTTGGTCTTTAATTTTCCCTAAAACGGCATAACCCTGGCAGTGGAAGCACCGCATAGGGTTGGGCACATATGGCTTTACCTTGACGTGGTACCATGCCAACTTAACTGATTCAGGAAGGACTAACGATTCAAAAGTTAGAAGAAGAGCTATCTTCTTAAAACGTTTTACTGCCACTACATTAAGATTCTTCAGTTCTAACAATTTCTCTTCAGAATACCTTATCAGGTCTTGGGAAAAGACAATTCCCTTGCACTGATTGAGGGTTTTGTGAAGATAACATGAGACTTGAGCCCCAGGAATGTCGCATATCGCATGCAGATGGTCACTCTCATCTGGTGTCGAAACCTCAACTATCATGCTATGCTGTATGGTGATGCGAGGATCACAATGACATACTTCAACTATCTTCCAATGTACTTCAAAAGTATCAAGATCCATGATGGATACACCATCAATGGTCTTCACTACTAGGGATTTATTATATGATACACTTTCATATTTACCAGGTAAGATTTCCTTAATGGATTGAAGAGGACTTTTCTCATTCTTACCTGGTTTGGGAACCTGGGAACAATTACAATTCCTATTCTTGTCCTTTGGAATCTGGTAAGGTTCCAGAGTGACAACATGTGATGTTCCAGAGGCATTGGCCGGGGGATCACATAGGTCGTCAGGGAGAGATCAAGTTCTTTGTAAAGTTGCAGAAATACAAATTAGAAATCCTCATTTCCTCACCCCCCCACCCACCATGGAGTCCAACGAGGGGAAGCTATAGTTGGGATTCAAAATCTCCCAACAGCCACAGGGGTAGTAAGGATATATACGCAGTCACTATCACAGTGCTGATGGTAGTCGCGGGACCTATGTGCTACCGACTGGACAGTGTCTGCTTGACCCTAGCCATATTAGACCAGCCGATTGACTTGACTGGGTCTTGATCAAACCACCCGTCTAACCAGAATAGAGGATCAAAGAAGTGTGCTGCTAGCTGCAGGGTGCATCATACAGCATCGCTCAACCTCCAGGACTCCTGTCTCCTAGTAATATGGGACGCCACACACTGTAATGAACCAGGGGTGGATGCACCATCCCCTCTCATAGGCCTTGGTGCACCAGGATGCCATATTGTGTTATCTCTCAATGGTGACCCCTCCAGTATGGGTACCTCTTTAGTCCGGCTCATCAGATCTTTGCGACCTCAAGCCCTCCACCGTGGTAAGGCAGCTTCCGACATCATGAGTTCGGTCGAGGGTTGCTTGCAGCCTACATGGACCTCAAGAGGGCGTTTGATTTGGTGCATTGATAATTGCTACGGGAGATCCTGAGACTTAGGGGAATTCCGACATGGATTGTTGGCTTTATAGCAAGCATTTATACCGGTACTGAAAGTGAGTGTGGTGGGGGCCTGTCGAACTTCTTCCTTGTTAATTCAGGAGTTAGGCAAGGCTTTTCAACACCTACTTGGACTGCATAATGGGCAGATCTACTATCCAAAGTCACTGTGGAGCAACACTGGGCAATATCAAGGTCATAGACCTTGACTTTGCCGACGATGTTGCAATCCTATCTGAGTCACTGGAATCACTGGTGATGGCTCTTGGTACATGTAGCAATGTGGCAAAGCCCCTAGAAGTCTCCTGGGCCAAGACCAAGACCAAGATTCAGGACTCTGGGAACCTTTTAGAGGAACCCATTCAATCGATCCATGCTTGTAATGAGGACGTTGAAGTTACCTTGGCAGCGTGGGCCATGTCTCTGAGCTGTCAGACCAAGTAGTTGGTAGACAGGCAACAACTCGATCAACAAGAGCATTTGGATATGTTGGTATGTATGCAGAAGGCACAAGCTATGTGTCTTCAAGGCATTGAACCAGTTTTGCTTTACTGAAGTGATACCTGGATTCTATCGAGTGCCTTGGAGTTTCGTCTTGATGCCTTTTGTAACAGGCCCCTTCACGAGATCATGGTGTTCAGTTGGCAGGACCATGTGTCTAACCCACAGCTACACCGTTAGACTGGCATGGGACCTGTTACTTGCATATTCCGGGATCGCCAACTCAGGCTATATGGGCACCTAGCTCGTTTCCCTGTGGATGACCCTGCCCATCAGTGGTGATGGGACGACCTAGGAAGTCATGGCTTGGGCAGCTCGACCAGTCCTGTCGCGAGGAATTAGGGACCGGCTGAGGGCCTGACAGGATACTCGGCATTAGGGACCCCCGTGGCAGGAAGCGAGGGGTGGATATGCGCCCCCGTCGGCGTTAGCCCCCTTGATGATGATGATGATAATGACGATAATGATGATGATGACAATGACAATGACAATAGACTAAAGACAAAAGACAAAAGACAAATGACGATAGCAACAACAATAATAATAATTATAATAGTTGTAATGATAATATCAAGAGTTATGATAAGAATCATAATAATAATTATAATAATAATAACAATAGCAATAATAAAAAAACAATAATAATGATAAACTGATAACAGTAATAATAAGAATAATGATAAAAGTAATAAAAATTGTAACATTAATAATGAAAATAATAATAATGAAAATAGTAATAATAATGAAAATAGTAATAATAATGATAACAACAGCAATAATAATGATAACAATAATAACAATAATGATAATTATAATAATAAATGTACTGATAATGATAATATCAACAGTGATGATAATGGTAATAATAATAATAATAATAACAATAATAATGAACAATAATAATAATTATAGTGATAATGATAATAATAATAATTATTATTATTGTTGTTGATATTATTATAACAATAACAATAACAATAATAAAAATGATATCAATAATAACAATAACAACAATAAAAATGATAATGACAAAAATGATGATAACAACAATAATAGTAACAATGGTAATGATAATGATAATAATAATGATAGTAATAATAATGATAATATTGATAAGCATGATAATTTTAATCATGATAATGATAATAATGATAATAATGATAATAGTAATGATAATAATAGCTATAATAATACTTATAATAGTAATACCTATAATAATAATACCCATAATAATAATACCTATAATAATAATGATAATGAAGATGATGATCATAATAATAACAATAATAATAATAATAATAATAATAATAATAATAATAATAATAATAATAATAATAATGATAATTATTATAATAACAACAATAACATTTATAATAATGACATTAAAGTAGTAACAGTAATAATAATAATAATAATAATAATAATAATAATAGTAATAATAATAATAATTATAATAACAACAATAAAATCTATAATAATGACATTAGTAAAGTAGTAACAGTAATGATAATAATAATAATAATAATAATGATAATGATGATAATAACAATAATGACATTAGTAAAGTAGTAGCAGTAATAATAATAATAATGATAATAACAGTAACTTGTTATTATCATTATTATTATGATAATAGTAATTATTATAGTAATGATGATGATAATAATAATAATGATAATAATGATAATGATAATAATGATAATGATAATAATGATAATTATAATAATAACATATTATTATTATTATCAATAATAATGATAACAATAATGGAATTGATAATAATTATAGTAGTAATAGTAGTAGCAGTAGCGTCAATAGCATGATGATGATGATGATAACAATGGTAATGATAGCAATAATAATAATGATAATCTTAATTATAATAAAGATAATCTGAATAATAATAGTGATAATTATGATAATCTACTAATAACATAATAACAATAATGAACATAACAATAATTATAATGGTAATAATAATGACAACAACAAGAACAACAGTAACAGGAATGATATTGATGATGATAATAGTAATAATGAAATAATAATAATTATGTGAATTAAAATAATGATGATGATGATGAGGATTACGACTATGATTATAATTATGATGAGGATTATGATGATGATAATTATGATTATGATGATGTAAATGATAATGTAAATAATAATGTTAACAATGATAATGATTATGATGATGATGATGATGATGATAAAGATGATGATAAAGATGATAAAGATGATGATAAAGATGATGATAAAGATGATGATTATGATGATGATTATGATGATGATTATGATGATGATGATGATGATGTTTATGATGAGTATGATGATGATTATGATGATTATGATGATTATGATGATGATTATGATGATTATGATGATGATTATGATGATTATGATGATGATTATGTTGGTTAAGATGATTATGATGATTATGATGATTATGATGTTGATTACGATTATGATCATGATGTAAATGATAATGTAAATAATAATGCAAATAATGATAATGATAATGATAATAATATAAATAATAATAATATTGATAATGTAAATAATCACAATAATAATATAAATAATAATAATATAATAATAATGATAATGAAAATAATGATAATGGTAATAATAATATTAATAATAATAATAATAATAATGATAATGATAATGCATATGATAATAGTAATAGTAAATAGTAATGTAAATAGTAATAGTAATTAGTAATACAAGTAATAATACTGATAACAATAATAATACAGATAGTAATGATAATACTGATAATACTGATAATAATAATAATAATAACAATAATGATAATATTAATGTAAATGATAGTAGCAGTAATAGTAATGATAATACTAATAATAATATTTATCATAATATCAAACACAATAACACTACTAATAAATATAATCAGGATAACGATACTTATTATAATAATAAGAAAATTATAACAATAATTATAATGATAATAATAAAATGATACTTATACTTATAATAATTATGAAAAGATTATAATGATTATATTTACAATGAGGATAATGATGTTAATGATAATATGATAATATGATAATATGATAATAGTAATAATACCAGTAATAATAATTATATTGATAATTAATAACGATAATGATAATGATAATAATAATAATAATAATAATAATAATAATAATAATAATAATAATAATGAAGGAACGCCGATGCCGCTACTGAGTGTGTCGTGCCGCGTCCTGGCGCTCACGGCCCTGGCCCTGCAAGTGTTGCTCACGGCTTTCTACACCAGCGACCTCGTGTCTAGCCTGGCCGCAGGCCCGCCGCCGCCCTCGGTGACCTCGCTTCAGGACGTATACAAGGACCAATCATTCAAGATCGGCTACACTGCAGGCACTGCACTTCAACTGCATATAAGTGTAAGAATAATGATTATGAATGGATAAGTATGTAGATCTGTCTACCTGAATGTCTGTATCAGAGCAAGTGGGGGCAGGGCTCGTAGGGCCCTTCCCATGTTTCTCTTCACAAAATGCCCTTCTGGTTGGGAAAGTACCTTTTTAGCTGAGACAATTCTTTGTGCATGTCACAGTTCTTTCTATTTATACACATATACGTGAATGGTGAAAACACTCTACCGTTTTGCTACTATGGTAGACAAACCCACAATGTAAAACTAGATTTATTGAAAGTGAGACAACAGTTTCGGAATCCACCTGGATTCCAGGTGGATTCCGAAATTGTCTCACTTTCAATAATTCCAGTTTTACCACATATACGTGCAATATATATGAAGGTACATCATTAACCAGAAACGATGTCCCAATTATGAAGATTCCATATCTCTAAACTACCACGGATATTGATACTTTTCATGGAAGCCATGCCTAAAGGCAACTATAAGAAAAATAAACTATGTATTACAGAA
>NC_061833.1:12033948-12041448 GCF_019202785.1 Penaeus chinensis
AAGTTAGGTTGTTGTAATCCCTATCATTCCTCTTTTATTACTCAGCTTACGTAGCTTATCGTCAGGGTGTTTACGTAAACTGCTTTACTAGCTTTGGTATTGATTAATTAATGATGATAATGGTGGTCATGGCGATGGTGATAATTATAATGATGATTATGAAATAATAATGATAATAATAATAATAATAATAATAAAAGCAACAGCTACTACTACTACTCATGATAACGATAATGATAATAATGATGACAATGATAACGACAATAACAATAACAATAACAATAATAATAATGATAATAATAATAATAATAATAATAATATAACAATAATAATAACAGCAATAATAATAACAATAATAATAATAATAATGACAATAATAAAAATAATGCGATCAATACTAATGATATTAACAAAAAGCAATAACACTACTATTACTACAATTACTAATTATGATAATGATAATGGTAATGTTAAGGAAAATTATATTAATAATAAAGACAATAATAACAATAACATTAACAAAAATAATACTAATAACGATGATAATAGTAACAACAATAAATCATAGTAATAACAATAATGGTAATAAAAATAACATTCATAACACTACCAACAACAAATATAAAACATTATAATAAAATCATAATAGTAACAGTAATAAGCACAACAAAAGCAACACTAATAACACAGCAACAACAACAAATAAAAATGCTAATAACAATAATGCTAATAATAATGCTAATAATGATATTAGTACTAGTACTACTACTACTAAATAATATTAATAGTGATAATGTTAATAATAACAATAATTATAATGATATAAAAATATTAATGATAATAATGAATATAATGATACTAATGAAAATAATAATGATAATAATGATAATAAGAATAATAAAACAACAACAATAATAGTTATAATGATGATAACAAAATTATAATAATAACAACAAAACAACAAAACAAATAAAATAATGATAATAATAATCATAATTATAGTAACAATTATAATAATAATATCAATAATAATATTAACAGTAATGATAATAATAATAACGACAGCAGCGATAATGTTGATGATGATATAAGAGTGGCGCCCGACATCACAGCCTCCCACATTTTCGTAACAGGGTGCATCCCGCAACCCGTTCGCTTTCCGCTCTGAGAAGCCACTTCTCAGTGTACTAGTCGCTGCTTGTCGTTTCTCCCGCATCATTGATATACTCTCACGCATTTTTTTTTCTTTTTTCTTTTTACATTTTTATTCGTGGTTTTGGGGAATTTTAGGTTTCGTTTAGTTACACCCATTTGGGTGTGGTTTTCTTTGGTTTTACTATCCATTCATTATATTCGTTCGTTCATTTAATTTACTCATTTTCTATTTTAATGAGTGCAATTATTTTTATTGTTATTTTATGAAATGTTATTATTTTTTACATCTTTTTGTGATTATAAAGATGTACGACCGTGACGTCACGGTATATGTGTAACCCTATTTCCCGCGAAATTAACAGTTGGTGCCCGCACTTGGTCCAAGTAAAATTTAATTTCAACCCTATCTTTTGATGATAATAGCAGCCGCCTTCAGCGAACAACGGAGCCCGCCCGATACTTCAGGGAGAAGTTGTGTGTCCTGACAGATGTCTTTTTTTTTTTTTTTTTTTATCGATTAGGAGTTGGACGAACTTGATTTATATAATGATAATCAGTCATGTACAGGAGATCGTAATTTTCATATTAAAACCCATTTTAGTATTTTTGTATTGCTGCCTGATATAATTTTAAAGTAATTTTGATCAGTTGTTTAAGCTTTAATTTAGATTTTTTACATCAGATTTTTTTCGGATTCGGTCGGTGCCATACCCACCTATTTCTAGAATCACTCCTTTGCCCGCTACCACTCTCATGGGCATATAGGTCTTTCAGGGGGGGACAATTACATGCTCTCAAACTGCACAAGCATCCCCCTGGCTACAGAGCAGCTTACTCCCACAGTGATGATGATGATAACAACAATGTTAATAATAAGGATGATGGTGATAACAACAATGTTAATAATAATGATGATGTTAACAACAAAGAAAATGATAACAAAATAATGAAATTATAATAGTATTGATAATAAGAATTATATTTATATGAATAAGGATGATTGTGACAATGATAAAAATGATAAAAATAATAATGGTAGAGATAATGATAATAATAATAAGAAGAATAATAAGAATTGTAATAATAATGATAATAAGAATTGTAATAATAAGAATAATAATTGTAATATTAATAATAATAATAATGATAATGATAGTAATAATGATAATAATAATCATAATCATAATCATAATTATAATAATAGTAATAATTATAATAATGATAATATTGATAATAAAAAAAAAGATAATTGATAATAATAGCAATGATAACAATAATGATAGTAATAACAATTATAACGAATATTAATAATATGGATAATAATAATCACAATAATAACATTCGTTATAACAACGATACTACTGCTACTGCTACTTCACTAGTACTACAGTTATTAATGATAATGATAATAAAAATAGTAATGATGATAATGATACAAATAACAACAACAATAATAATAATGATAATAATAAAAACAATAATGATAATAACAATGATAATATCAATAATAATCATATTATTATTATTATTATAGTTATGTTATTATTATTATTATTATTATTATTATTGTTATTTTATTACTATTATTATTATTATATTATTATAATCAATGATAATAATAATAATATTAATAATAATAATAATATTGATAATAATAATAATAATAATAATAATATTGATAATAATAATAATCATAATATTGAAGATTATATTAGTAAAGATAATGATTATTAATATGATGATAATAATGAATATTATATTGGTAAAGATAATGATTATTAATATAATAATAATAATAATAATAATAATAATAATAATTTATATAATAAAAATGATAATAACGATAACGATAATGATAATGATGATAATAACAACAATAACAATACGGATAACAATGCTAATATCAATAGTAAAGAAAATATAATAATAATAACAATAATAATAATAATAATAACAATAATAATAATAGTAATAATAACAATGATGATAATGACAATATTAATATTGGGAATGATAATAAAAACGGTAATGATAATTATAATAATGATAATAATAAGGATAATAGCAATAAAAATAAAAATAAGAGTACTACTATAAATAGAAAACTTAGTAATGATAGATAGTGATAATAATAATAATACCGATGATTATAGTAATATTAATAATAATAATAATAGTGATAATAATAATAATAATAATAAAGATAATAATAATAACAACAACAATAATAATGATAACAATAGTTAATAATGATAACAATTTTAATAATTATAATAATGAAAATAGTAATAATAATAATAATAATAATAATAATATTAATCATAACAATAGCAATAAAAAATTAGGGTAATGGTAAGAACAATGATGAGGATGACATTAATGATAAAAAGAAGAAAAAGGACAATGATGATAATAATAATAATAATGATGATAATAATGATAATAAAAATAACAATAATAATAATAATAATAATAATAATAATGATAATAATAGTAACAGTAATAATAATGACAATAAAAACAATAATACAATAATTATGATAAAAATAAAGGTAATGATAGTAATGAGAAAATAATGATAATTTTGATTATAGTTATAATTATTACTATAATCAGGATATTAACAATAATAATAATGATCAGGTCAATAACGACACTAATACCATTAATCATAATGCCATCAGGAATAATAACATGAATTATAACTATAATAATAATACATAATGAAAACATTAATAATAGCAAAAATAATATCAATAATAATATTAACAATATTGATAATATTATAATATTAACAATACTAATACTGAAACTACCGATAATAATAATAGTGAAAAATGGAAGTAATACTATTAATAATATCAATAAAAATGGCAATAATAATGATAATAATAATAATAATAATAATAATACAAATAATGATAATAAAGATGTTGATAATGATAATGATAATAATATCAATATTATCAGTAATAATAATGCTAATAATGCTAATGCTAATAATGATTATAATAATTATAATAACAATAATGACGACTATGATAATAATAATAACAATGATAATAATGTAATGTTAACCATAATATTAATAATGATAATAATAATAATAATAATGATAATAATAAGTATAATAAGAATAATAAGAACAATAAGAATAAGAATAAGAATAAGAATAAGAAATAATAAGAAATAAAAATAATAAGAATAATCAGAATAATAATAAGAATAAGTATAAGAAATAATAAGAAATAAAAGTAATAAGAATAATCAGAATAATAACAATGGTATCAAAATAAGTGTATGATGATAATAATAATAATCAACAATACTTATAATAATAAAAACAATGAAAAATAATAGTAATTATAATAACCACGATTATAATAATGACCATGAAGACTATAATGATGATAATAATAATAAATATCATAATAATGATCATGATAAAAATAAAGATAAAACTATTAACAATAATGATAATAGTTATAATAAAAGTAATAATAGCAATAATGATAGGAAGAACAAGATAAGAAGAACAATAATAATAATTAATTAAATAGCAATAATGATAAATAACAACAATAATAATAATAACAGAAGAATTCTTTATATCGTTATCATCATCATTAACACATTATCATTTTTATAATTGTTATTTTTATTATTATTATTATTATTATTATTATTATTATTATTATTGTAAGGAACCTTCTCATTCTGCAACCCTTCCCGCGAGCATCCTACAATGTCTCTCACTCCCGCGGATTTATCGCTCGAAGTCGCGTCCTCGTCTGTGCGCGGTTCTCTTTTTATTATCCTTTTTGTGTGTTTTGTCCTTGTGTTTTTTTTGTTTTTCCTCTTTGGCTTTTGTTTCAGTCTGCCTGATAGCCGTTCTCTTTGTTTCTTTATATATACTTTCGTTTTTACCGTGTTGTCTTTTACCAGTTCTTTGATAATTTTATTGAGTTCTTAGTCACTGTTTTAAGCTATTTATTTTACTTTTTTTTATCATAAGTTATTTAGTTTGCTTGCTAACTCATCATGGAGTGAAGGTACGACATCTTTTCGAAGTCGTATTTATGGTCACCTAAATTATTATATTTTTCTTATTTGTATGTGTTTTCTCTTAGTTCATATTACGACAACCTTCCTGGTATTTTTTTTAAATTGTAATCTGTTTTTTTTAGTATTTTCATTTTACGTGGCTGATGACGTCACAGAGTGTATATATACAACCCAGTTTTACCGCCAAATACAGTCAGTCTATAGCAGTCAGTGTGTGTTATTGCCCCTCTTTTGACCTGAGAACACCGGATACCATACCTACAGCTACACAAAGAGAAGTTAAGTCTAGAGAGCCTGATATTTTTTATTTTACTAGGAGCTGGACGTGATCTCTATTTCTATAAGAAACATATTCATTTAGTGATGCCTTGCTATTTTCTTCCAATGGTTTTACTTTTATTTTATTAACTTTTATTCACTATCCCCTCAGGAGTTGGCTTTTATTCTTGTGCTTGTTTTATTCTGCCGTGCTTTTGCTTACTTTTTAGCCTTTGCCCTTATTTTGTTTTCTTTCCTTTGAGATGCACCTTCAGTGTTTGTGTCGCTGTGCTTTAACAACTTTTTAATATTATTATTTAAAGGCCTTTTGCCTAAGGACCATCTACGGCTCCTTTTTTTGTAGCAGTTAATGTCAGCCTTTAGCTTAGCACTTCATTTTGAAGTCGCTTTTATTTGTTCACGGCAGTTTTAAATTACCTATAGGGTCTTTTATATTTCTTCATAGCTTTACCTGGTTTTATATATTATTTTCATATGTTTTATTCAGTGTTTACTATGAATGAATATTAAGGAGATACACACTGGAACTTGCCCCCAAATAGTTCTCATGCAGAGTCCCCCCCCCTCCACGCTACCACACCTCAAGGGGATCTGTACATGAGGGGACATTTCTAAGGGAGACTTGTATCTCTTGCTAGCGCAAAGGGAAGGGAGTTAATAGTGCGGGACCCCTAGCTACAGATGCACTTAGTTGATACACCACATTATTATCATTATTATCATCATTATTATTATTATCATTATCCTTACTTATCATTATTATTATCATTATTATTACTATTGTTACTACTACTACTACTGATAATGATAATGAAAATGATAACAATAATAATAATAATAATAATAATAATAATAATAATAATAATAATAATAATAATAATGATAATAGTGATAATTATAATAACAATAATAATGATAATAGTAATAATAATAATAATAATAACAATAATAATGATAATAATGATAATAGTAATGATAATAATAGTTATTACAATAGTGATAATGATAATAATAACAATAATAATCACAATAATAATGATAATAATAATGATAATAATAGCAATAATAATAATAATAATAATAATAATAATAATAATTATAATAATAATAATAATAATAATAATAATAAGAGTAATAATAATGATGATAATGTTAATGATTATAATAATGATAATAGTAATAATAATAATGATAACGATGATAAAGATATCAACAATATTAGTGATAATATTACTAGTAATAACAAAAATAGTAATAATGATAATAGTAATAATAGTAGTTGTAGTAATAAGTATGATAAGTAAGGATAATAATAATAATAATAATTATAATAATAATTACAATAAAATAAAAATAATGATAATTAAGGATAATGATTATAATAATTACAATAAACTAATAATAATTATAATGGTGATAACGATAATAATGGTAATAATGATAATAATAATAACAATAATAATAATAATAATAGTAATAATAATAATTATGATAATGATAATTATAATAAAACCAACAATAACAATAATAATACTGATAATAATAATAATAACAACAATAATAGTAATAATAACAATAACAAAAGTAACAATAATGATAATAATAATAATAATAATAATGATAATGAGGATAATAATAATAATAATAATAATAATGAAAATGTTAATAGCAATAATAACTATAACAACACCAACATAAACAATAACAATAAACACAATGGTAATAATGATCATAACAATAATAATAATGATAATAATAATAATAATAATAATAATAATGATAATAATAAATAATGATAATAATAATAATGATAATAATAATGAAGATAATAATAATAATAATAATAATAATAAAAATAATAATAATAATGATAATAATAATGATAATAATAATCATAATAATAATGATAATAATAAAAATGTTAGTACAGATGATAAAAATAATATTGATATATAATAATGATAATAATAATAATAGTAATCATACTCCTAATAATAGTAA
>NC_061833.1:12043948-12056448 GCF_019202785.1 Penaeus chinensis
ATAATAACGATAATAATGATAATAATAACAATAATAATAATAGTAATAGTAATAGTAATAATAATAATAATAATGATAATGATAGTAACGATAACAACAACAACAATAATAATAATAATAATAATAATAATAATAATAATAATAATAATAATAATGATAATAATAATAATGATAATAACAATAAAGATAATGATAATAATAATGAAAATAATGATAATAATAATGATAATGATAATGAAAATAATAACAATAATAATAATAATAATAATAATAATAATAATGATATTAATTATAAAGATGATAATAATAATAATAATGATAATAATAACAATAATAATAATAATAATTATAATGATGACAATAAAAATAATAGTTTTAGAATAGATAATGAAATAATGATATATAATAGCGATAATAATATAATAATGATAATTATATATAATAGCGATAATAATATAATAATAATAACAAAGATAATAATAATTATGATAATAATAATAATAATAATATATAATAATAATGGTGATAATTATAATAATGATAATAATGATAGTACTACTACTACTAATAATAATAACAATAATAATACTACTAATATTAATAATAATAACAGTAATAATAATAACAATAATAATAATAATAATAATAATAATAATAATAATAATAATAATAATATTAATAATAAATAAGGATAAGAAAAATAATGAGAGCAATAATGATAATGATAACATTGATAATAATAATAATAATAATAATAATAATAGACAATAATAATAATTATAATTATAATTATAATTATAATAATAAAATTAAAGATAATAGTGATAATGATGTATCATCGTCATAAATAATGATCATATATATAATGGTGACAAAAATAATGATGATAATGACAAAAGCGATAATAATGATGTTAATAAAAAGGATAAGGATAATTACAATAATAATAATAAAACTGTAAATAAATGAGCAAACCTTGATGTATTCTAACTGCGTGCCGCCTTTTAGAAATGCAAGCTTAAGAGAGGATTTTTTATACAGAGCTTGAAGATCTTTGTATGGAGGCAATGGAGGCCCCACAGTGAGTGCAGAGACAAGGGTGCTGGTGTAGAACGTCAGCGCTACCGATTGCAGCAATAGGCTCGTCAGCATCACTGTCCGTCCTGCGATCGATTGGAATCTCAGCGTTGTGCCTTTAAAGCGAAAAGAACTACGTTGCATTTTGTTGGTAGTTAATAAAAGTATTTCTACTTATGTTGGCTTTATTACGATAATAGTGGTTACTGTAGAAGGTATCGGAAGGCATTTTGATGCATGGTCACGTTTCTCCCCTCCCGCTCCTTTCTCTCTCGTAACATTTAATATACCTAAAGACTGTCACATTCTCCTTCACTCACCTTGTCCAAACAAAGTGCCAACGGTGGCAAAGGCAGAGTCTGCAAAGGAAATGGAATACTCTTGCGAAGATCGATGAGAGACAAGATACAAGGACAGCATTTCACTTGTGGAAAGAGCTAGTATAATCACCCAAACGCTACTCTGAAATTGCTTTGTGTATACAGTCCACATGTAATCTTCGTTTGTGGGTCGCTTCACCACAATCCTGTAACTGGAAAAAAAACTTCATTAGCCACTTAACGGTTGTGGATGCCGTTAATGACAAATTATATTAAAAATTACGAAATATAAGAATAATATGATTACAAAAAAGACAATAATGAAAGCAATAATAATACTAGAAACAACAACAATAATATAATAATAATAATGCTAACATTAATACTGATAACAATAATACTGATAATTATAATAATTAGGATGAAAATAATAATAGTGATACTATAAATTATAATAATGGTAACAACAGCAACAACAATATTAATAATAATAATAATAATAATAACAATAATAATAAGTCATAATTATAATGATAATAATTATTGATGATGTTATTTGTGATGATAATAATAGTAGTTGCAATAATAATAATGATGATGATGATGATAATAATAATAATAATAATAATGATATAACAATGGTAATGATATAACAGGATAAAAGTAATTATAATGACAATAATAATGATAGTAATAACAATAACAATAACAAAAATATTTATTGTAATAATAGTAGTAATAGTAATAATGATAAAAGTAATAACAATATTAATAAGACATTATTATAGGGAATCATTAAGCTCTCTCAATGAAGAGGTTAGATTTATTGCGATATCACAGATTTCTTAGATTGATTTTACTATAACCTTCTTTGATCCCAAATATCCAACAATCCTTTCAAGAATTATTATTCTCTTCCGTATGTAGGTTTACATGAATTTACTTTCGCATGAAATTATGATTTTTTGTATGTAACAAGTTATATGTGACTAAAGTCACATATAACTTGTTACATACAAAAAATCACATGGTAAAAATATAGGAAATAATAATGTATATTATATTTTTATTTTTTGCCTGAAGATGAGTTATTCATAGTTAAGCATCATAGTTAATTTATTTTACAACACTTGGCTGAGTCTTTCAAAAATATCACTCGGGGGAGACAATCGCGGGGCCTACCAAGGTGTTTGTGACCGTTGGAAGCGTGGCAAAAAGTACAGCCATGGCTTTCCATTGGCTGTTACGTCTAGCAGGCTGACTGCTGATTGGTCAAACGACAACCTGTCTGTCCTCTCTTGGTAGTCATGGAATTAACTTGCAATGTAAACACGGGCCTTACAATGTGCTTACTACATTGTAATTATTTTTTGAGTATGGATGGTTTACAATGTAGTAAGGAGATCGGAAGGTAGTAAAGCGGTTACAACTTCCTCGGCCTCGGACGGGTAGTTCTGAGTATCCCGGCCCAGCGGATTTAGGAAGTATCTTGGTTCATATAATTTGTAATGGGGTTCATTCGCTCGTTCGTACGCGCAACGCAGTGTTGAATCTTGGCCAAATTTTGCTTCGGGTTTTTCTAATTCCCACTATCTTTTGCTTTTTCAAACGCCTGCTTTGAGTAAAAATAACTCTGTACCTCTATGATACAACCTTACAGGCTCAAAAATATAAAAGAAAATGCTGCGTCACTTGATTTGTTAATTTGATTCAGGCAATAAGACAAGTAAATGCCTATGATTATTGAAATTATTCAGTTGTCTGAGAATCTGACTCTATGCGAACAAAAAGCTCACCTGCGGTGGATATGAAAAGATGCAAAACATTATACAACTTCCACCCTTCAAACAAAGAATAATGTATGTAAAAAAAAATAAATAAATAATAATAATCTAAGAAATACAGCCTTGCGGAGTGAGTAGTGGTGTGTATAAACAATATAAGCTGCAGAGTAGTCAGGCTCACTTCCATGCTGTTTGAAGCTACTACAATGTTTTGCTTGTAATTAGATTTATACCAGCATATGAAGTAGTTTAACGGTTTTCTAATGACTTTCCTATGTGAAATTAAAAAAATAACTTTGTATGTCCGTACAAATTTCGATGATATCGTGTTTTGTAGTATCCACGAGGTAACATGCCTGTAATCATTGGAATTATCCAGTTGTCTGAGATTCTGACCCTATACGAGCATGCAGCTCAATCGCGGTGGATACGATAAGGTGTAAAATGTCATGCAACTTTCACCTTGCTTATGAAGAAAAATATATAAGTAATAAGAAAAAAGAAAGCTTTTTAAACTGAATCTAAAATACACATATATAAGTTAGTTATTTTCTATTTTAATGAGTGCAAGTATTCTTACTGTTATTTTATGAATTGTTATTATTTTTTACGTATTTTTGTAATTGTAAAGACCGTGACGTCACGGCATGTGTGTAACCTATTTCCCGCGAAATAAACAATAAACAATCGGCACCCGCACTTGGTCCAAATAGAATTAACCTTATTTTTGATGATTGAATTACAGCCGCCGTCAGCGAACAACGGAGCTCGCCCAATATTTCAGGAAAACAGAACTTACGTGTCCTGACAGTTGTCTTGTTTTTATCAATTAGAAGTTAGACGAACTTAATTTACTTAATGATAATCAGCCCTGTAAAGGTGATGGTAATTTTCATATTACGATCCGTTTTAGTAGCAAGTGTAAATTAAATGTACTATTTTATATACCAATTTTTAATGTATTTTATTTAATCTTTTATCATATGTTTTTGTTTTTTTATTATACGGAGAAAGGCCACTGAAACGGTACCATACCCACGTATTCCTAGAATCCATACTTTGCCCGCTAACACCATACCAGCATATGAAGTAGTTTAATGAATTTCTAATGACTTTTTATATGAAATAAAGAAAAATAAACTTCGATGATATCGTGTTTTGTAGCATCCACGCGGCAACATCAAACAATGTATCAAAGTGTTACAGGTTTCGGGATGATACAAAAGAGACCTTATACACACACACACATATATATGTATACATAAACATATATATATATATATATATATATATATATATATATAAAGGTGTGTGTTTTTCGGGGTGCTACAAAAGATTCCTCATACATATATATGTGTGTGTGTGTGTGTGTGTGTGTGTGTGTGTGTGTGTGTGTGTGTGTGTGTGTGTGTGTGTGTGTGTGTGTGTGTGTGTTTCGGAATGCTACAAAAGATTCCTCATATATGTGTGTGTGTGTGTGTGTATATAAAGAAATATATATGTGTGTGTGTGTGTGTGTATGTGTGTGTGTGTGTGTGTGTGTGTGTGTGTGTGTGTGTGTGTATGTGTTTCGGGATGCTACAAAAGATTCCTCATATATGTGTGTGTGTGTGTTTATATAAAAATATATATATGTGTGTGTGTGTGTGTGTGTGTGTGTGTGTGTGTGACTGCCGCGATGGTCCAGAGCACTTGACTCCGATCCTCGTGGCCCGAGTTAAATTCCCCGTCGCGGCGGTCGTAAAAATGCCTGTGCTCTGACTGCTAGCTCGAGCCCGAAAAAACGACATATCGCCTTGAGAAATCAAACACAGGTGTCGTAGGGAAAGTCGCCGCCGTGGCCCAAGTGTTAGCGCGCCGAACCGCGGTTGATTAGGAAGGGCATCCAATCAGGCAATGGTGACACTGCCATATAACCTCTAAATAGTGAATTGAGAGAGGCCTATGTCCTGCAGTGGAATGAATGGCTGTTAAAAAAAAAAAAAATAATAATATATATATAATCTCTGATGGGTGCAGTCCTGTTGTAAACATTTACCTTCTTATCATTCCCATTACAGGTTACTACTATTATAATCATCATTAATATTATCCTTGTAGTTCTTGTTGTTATCATTACTGATATCATTATTGATATTATTACTTGATATTAGTAGTAGAAGTATTATTATTATTGTTGAAGTTGTTATTGTTATTATTATCTATATTATTATTATCATTATTATTATTATTATCATATGTGGTGTTGGTATTATTGTTAGTATTAATATTGGTATAAGTAATAGTATTAGTATTGGTAATAGTATTAGTATTAGTATTAGTATTAATATTAGTATGATTGTTGTAATTGTTATTGATATAATTGATATTAGTATTGATGTCAGGATCAGGATCATCATCATCTTCATTATGACTATTATTTATTATTACCTTTGTTATTATTGTTATTATTATTATCATTATAAAAAATATTATTATTATTAATGTTATTATCATAATGATAATAATAATAACACTAATTATTATCATTATTAATGTTATTATTATTATCACTGTTGTTGATTTTGTTACTGTTATCATTATTATCATCATTATCATAATTACTATTATTGTCATTTTCATTATCATAATCGTTACCAATAAAATCATTGTTATCATTATAATTCTTATATTTGTAGTTATCATTATCATTAACATTATTGTCATCATAGTCATCATCAACATCATCATCAGAATTACCATTATTACCATCATCATCATTATTACTATTACTATAGTAAGACAATGATAATAATAATAATAATGATAATAATAATAATTATTATTATCATAATTAATATTATCATTACTATCATCATCATTATCATGATTATTACTATCCTGGTAATCAATACTACTATTATTGTTGTTGATATTGATTATTATTTTTTTTTTTATTCATTTTTTTATTTTTTATTATTATTATTCATGTACTTGTTCATTATTTATACTATCATCATTATTTTGTGTTGCAACAGAAGTATGTGTTAGTATTAAAGTTAGTATTAGTTGTTTTATCCTTATTGTTGCTGTTGTTATTGTTGCCAATTTATAATTGATATTATTATCATTATTACTATTATCATTATCATTATTATCATCATCATCATCATCATCATTATAATATTACTCATAATAATCATTATCATTTCAATTGTTTTCATTATTTTTATTATTATTATTATTATTATTATTATTATCATCATCATTATTGTTATTATCATTGTTATTACTATTATTATTGATACTGATATTATTAATATCATTATTACCATTATAATTTTTAATATTATCGTCCTTTATTATTATCATCACTTTTATTATCATAACCATAAACATAATCATTACCATTACTATTATTATATTAATAATATTATAATTATCATTAAGATGATATTGATATTGATAATAAAAGTATTATCATTATCATTATCATTTTTTGTTATTGTAATTATTATTATTGCTGCTATTATTATAATTATTATTATCATTATCATTATTATCATTACCATTATTATTTTCACCTTCATCATCACCATCATTACAATTGCTGTTTTTTTTTCATAATTATTATCGTTATTATTGTTAAAATCAATATTTTATTGATATCATTATTCTTATCATTATTATCATCACCATTTTCATTTCCATTGTCATTATTGTTACTATTATCCTTATTATAATCACTATATAATAGTAATAATAATTATTATTATTGTCATTATCATCAATGTTGTTATTATAATCATCATTATTTTTATTACTATAATGGATTTCATTATTATCATCATTATTACTCATTATTATTATTATTATTATTATTATTATTATTATTATTATTATTATTATTATTATTATTATTATTACTATTTATTTTTGTACCATTATTCTTAACACTTGTATCATTATTTTTATTACTAGCGTTATTATTAATAATTTTATCATTATCATCATTATTATTACCATTACTGTTATCATTCATCATTATCATCATTGTCGTTGTTATTGTTGCGATTCTCATTTCCATCAATATCATTATTATCTTCATCACTGTTTTTATTATTCCTATTACTATTTTTATTGTTATTATTGTTATTTTGTTATTATTCCTATTCTTGTTGTTTGTATATGTATATATAAATATATATATATATATATATATATATATATATATATATGCACACACACACACACACACACACACACACACATACATGCGTGTTTGGGTGTGTGTGCGTGTGGTGTGTGGTGTGTGGTGTGTGTGTGTGTGTGTGTGTGTGTGTGTGTGTGTGTGTGTGTGTGTGTGTGTGTGTTTGTGTGTGTGTGTGCAAAAGGAGGACGGGGTTGGATATTGAAATACATATACCCACTTACCTTGAGGCCATCAGTGCTATAAGAAAGTCAACGGCATCGCTCCGCTGGCGCGTGACAGACAAAGGGCCGACGGCGATGTCAGCGCGTCCATCATATACATCCCTGATCAAGCCCGTCCATTCGCCGTTCACAACTGACCCCCACTGGCCGTCCTCCACGCGGTAACAGGAGTACCTGGGTAATAGACTGCAAAGTTTATTTTGTGCAGAATGGGTTACATCAAACTAATGTTCATCACACGGGTCACTAAGAAAGGTAAAGATGCCTAACTTACTGGTGAGAACACAGGGAGACATACACAGACACACACACACACACACACACACACACACACACACACACACACACACACACACACACACACACACACACACACACACACACACACGCACACACACAAACACACTGCTGTATCTAGTTCATCTCGCTCTCTACTTTAATTTGTCGCATATACATTTTTTATTTACCTTCTCTTTGCCAATGCACATCTGTTAACAGTATATGCATAGAGAAAATGAGCAAAGTTGTCCTCTATTACAAAATCAAAGTTTCCACGTATTTTCTCGATAGGATTTTTAACTAAGAAAGTGACCCCCCCACCCCCATCCCTTACCCGTTGTTGTCGTCGGAGGTGGGGAGGCTTAGGAGCCGGAGACTGAGGCCCAAAGCTGGGGGTCTCCCCTACCTTGAGCCTCAACTAATTTTGCACTGCCTTTTCTTCTTCCCCAACCCTTCCCCTGCCCAATTTCTAATGTGTGAGGTTCTTGTTGAAAGGTTGAAAGGCTGACTTTGTACCATTCATCAACGGCCTCAGGGAGCCATGGGCACGGTATTCCCTTGGTTAATCGTTTAGCCCTTACACCTCAGGGTGACCCTGAGGGGTAGACCTTTTATCTTCCGCAAATATTTCAGGCTTACCATGGCCTATAATGAAGATATTGTACCCTTATTAGGGGCTTATTAGGGTTTACCCCTGTATAAACTCGCCTCTCCTCTGGTTTACCAACCCTGACTCTCCTTTAATCACGGCTCAGACCACTGCTTCTACACCCCCCTCCTCGACATGTGCTGTCAACTTAGCCCAACCCGTATCATCTACCCAGGTTTTAACTCACTATCACTATCCCACTAACCTCCAATCCACCTCCTCGTTGTTCATCATTTTCTACTTCCTCGTCCCTTATTATAACTCCACAAAACTATTCCTCCCAAACCCTCTCCAGCCCGGTATATGACAAAGATTGGTCAGACTGTAAAGACAACCTAGTTGCCTGCCTCGCTGACTATGAAGTAGTATCAGTACAGTGCTACACTAGAGGTCGCCGTAAGTCCCACATCAGTATTGCTAAGATTACCTTTCATAGACATGGCCTTCCCCAAAAAGTCTATTTAGAAGGAGGAGAATCTTGCCCTGTCAACACCCACCCTGTTAATGTCAGAAATGTTTGAGCTTTGGCCACCCTGCAAAGCACTGTTGCTCCACAGCCTGCTGCCCTCTATGTGCCCAAGCTGGTCATTACCGTTCAAATTGCCCTGCACAATCAATTGCAGCGGCTCCTATAATATATTTTATAGGGGCTGCCCTGCCTACAAGCGTGAGTCTGAGGTAGCAGTTCTCAGATGCAAACTTGGCATCACTCTATGAGATGCCAGACAAGTAGCACGCTGACTAGGGTTTTCCATCACTCCCTACTCCAATACCATCATTCCTATCACTCCTATCCTCTCTACCCATGTATTCTCTACATCCTCCTCAGTACCACTTCCCCCTACTTCTCCATTTCCCACCTCTACTTCACCCTATGTCACAGTCAAATTATTTTTCCATTCTAAATCTAGATACTCCCCTATCTACAACTGCCCCTATGTCTCTCCCTTCTCCTCGCCTTACCTATTGCACCAGACAATCCAAACGTCCCATCTTTTGTTTCCCAAACCTCTCCACCCAGATCCCCTCCAGATACCCTTGAGGACAATAGTAACTTCCCAAGCATGACCCAAGAGAAAGTTACTCTCTCTCATACATCTTCCAATTTCTCTACCTCGATTTCCGGTACCTCCAAGAAACCTTCCTCACACATCCTCCAGTACCTATACCCAGTTACCATTTTGTACCATTCCTCCATACTTGTCCAACATAAAACGCCATATGCCATATCTGTTACAAACCACTATATATGTGCTATAAGAAAGGTACTGGGTACTGGTTTTGCACAGTTATCCGCACTTTTCACCGCCACTGGTTCACAGTTATTTCAGTCTAGTTCTCCCTTTCCTCTCCCACTGACTTTATAGCCTTTGAAACCTTTAGACTGTAGATTTTAACTGTTGCCACACCCTCTGGGATGATTCCACTATTACTTCTCGAGGTAGCTTTTTAGAGCACATTCTCTCCAATACTAACCTCATCCTACTAAATTCAAACTATCCCACTCACCTCGACATATGTACCAAATCCTTCTCATGCAATGATCTTTCTGTTTGCTCTCCTACCCTTCAGTTCTAGACCGCTTTCACTCTAGCGATCACTGCCCTATTCTCCTTTCTCTAACTTCCTATGTCTCACTTCCATATCCCCCTTGCTGGTACTTTGACAGAGCTGACTGGGATACCTTTACCTCTCTCTTTACTGTTGATCTTCATCCTTCTCTTTCTACTACACAACTAATATCCTAAATGCTGCCTATACAACCATCCCTCACACCTCCAACCATATACTTTCAAACATGTTCCATGTAATGCATGTAAGCACTTAATTTCAAGCGTGCAGCTTGGAATAGCTATCGATAGAAAAGAGGCACCTCCAGTCAGTTAAATGTCTTGATATCATTTAAAAAGGCATCAGCCCATTTTCACTATACAATCCATAACCCCATGACAAACCATTGGCAAAATTATGTATCCTTTATAACATCATTTACACCAGCCTCTGCAGTCTGGCAGCAGATCCATAGGCTATTGGGAAAACATTCTCCTCATTCTGCCCCTGTCCTCCATATCCATAATAGCCTCATCTCTGACCCTCTTCAAGTAGCTACTGAACTTGATGCGGCTCTTACCTTTCTCCCCCTTTCTCTTCCATAAAATCAGACAAAGAGTGCACTCCCATCTCCTTATCCCTTTCCCCTATAGAATCTTATAATGCACCTTTTTCCTCTTCTGAAATCTCTAATGCACTACAGTCATACCGCAATAACCATGGAGGCCCAGGCGGTATAGATTACCGTATGTTACGACGCCTTCCACTTACTTCCTTGTCCTTTCTTCTATCAATATTCAGTAACATGTGGACAACTGGAAATTTTCCACCCCACTTGCGGGAAGCCCTTACACTACCTTTTATTAAAAACCAAACAAACCTGCTATCCTTCTACAAGACTACCGTCCCATTGCAGTCACAAGCTACTTATGCAAATTAATAGAAAGGATGGTTAACATCCAGCTAATGTGGTACCTCAACTACCACAACCTTATCTCTCCAAATCAGTTTGGATTTCATCGCCGCCGTAGCACAGTTGATCCTCTTGCATACTTTGAAACACAAATGACATCAGCATTTGCACCCCGGGATTCTGTATTAGCTGTATTTTTTTTTTTTTTTATCTAGAATAGGCACATGATACCACGTGGCAACACCATATCCTTCAACAACTATGGCATACATGGAAACATGGGCATTTTCATATAGTCTTTCCTTCTGATCGCACATACTGTGTCAGATTTGCCTTTTCCACTTCCTCTTCTTTCCCACAATTCGGAGGTGTCCCGCAGGGCAGTGTGCTCAGCACCACACTATTTCTCATTGCTGTAACCAGATTAGTTTCAGCTCTACTACCAGATATCCTGTCATCACCATATGTAAATGATCCAGCCATCTTTGCCGCTGGTCCTTCCATACCAACCCCATCATCAGCTTCTCCAGTCGGCAATAACATCAAATTCTTCTTGGGCTACTAACTATGGCTTTCGATATTCTACCTCCAAAACCTTTTCCATCCTTTTATCTCATTCACTTATAGGCTCCCAACCTCCACTATTTATAGGATGCTCCCATCCAATTCCGACCTTCAGGCAAGTTCCTTGGGGTCAATTTTGTCAATTGTCTTGGCGAGATCATATCCTCTCTCTTGAAGAGAAATTCCGCCGTCGACCACGACTCTTACAGACCCTCTCTCACATAACCGTGGGGTTAAGACCGCAAAACACTCCTCCATATTCATATTACCCTAATCATCTTTACCCTTCTCGCTCAACTTAACACAATCCACCATTTAATCCTTGGTGCTTTTCGAACCTTTCCAGTTGAGATCCTATACACTGAATCAGTCCTACCATCCTTTTCTCGATGACGTGCACCTTTGTCTCTAGAAGCTACGCTCGCTTTCATTAATTTTCTTTCTCTAAGCTAACTCCCTCAGTCCCTTCTTCATACCCTCTCCTCCTCTCCATGTTTACCTACCCGTTTCCCTGTTTGTATGGACACTCTGCTTTCCCACTCACCCATTCCTCATCTTCAACCCCTTCCTCTTTCTGCCCAAACTTTCACTCCCTGGCTAATACCTTTCCTGTAATTGCTCTTCTATTTTCCCTGACCCACCCAAATCAAACATCCCACCTTCTATCCTCTTCGCACATTTTCATTTACATATCTCTAGTCACTCCTCCATTACCCATTTCTAGACAGATGGCTCCAAATCTACCTTGGGTACTGGTTTTGCTGTCCCTCTCACTCATACAACTTTCCTCTTCCTCCTGAATCGAGCGTCCTTACAAGAGAACTTTACACTATCCTTTTCGCTTCGCAATGCATGTCTTCCATCTCCTCCTTATCCTTCACTATCTTCACTGACTGACGCAACTCAATATCACTCATACAATCCATACACCCTATCAACCTTATAGCCCG
>NC_061833.1:12061448-12076448 GCF_019202785.1 Penaeus chinensis
GTCGATATCGACTGATGGCGGCCGCACACACACACATATAAATAAAATAAAAAATATATATATATTTATATATATACAATACATATATATATCAATACACACACACACACACACACACACACACATTCATATATATGTATATATATATTGCCCAGTGTTGCTTCACAGTGACTTTGGATAGTAGCTCTGCCCATTATCCAGTTCATGCAGATGTTGAAAAGCCCTGCCTCACCCCTGAATTAACCACGCTTTACAGCATTTTCTGTACCAGTATATAGGCTTCCTATTAGGCCAACAATCTAGACTTCTGTCTCTGGTGGGTTAGTAAGTGGTCGTGGTCCCGTTTCAGAAGAAACCTCAGTATACCTTGTCTGGTATACTGAGCAGTGTGATGCCATGATAGTTGATACAGTCCCATCAATCCTCTTTCCCCTTCCAGAGATGGATGGCCACGCCCCTCAACAGGTCAGGGGGAATGGAACCAGACTGCCAGATAGCAGTTAAGACCACATGCATGCCATAGGCTCACCCCCAGCCTTTAGCAGTTCAATAGGGATATTACATATGCTTGCGGTATTCCCACCCTTTAGCTTAGAAATCGTCTTCCTAACCTCAGTTAAGATAGGAGGTTCCTCACTGATGGGTAGGTCTGGCTTAGATATTGTGGTACCACTTGTATCCAAACTATAACTCTTGGAGGGTCTATGCTCAAAATGCCCAATGTTCGTGAATTATCTGAGATGATCTGTCCATCCACTGAGTAGACTACAGTCATCTTTGAGTTCAGTTTTCTTAGGGCTTGGTAGGCAGGGCGAAGGTCATTTACCAAGAAATGGCCTTTAACCTCCTCAGCAAGGCTCCTGATGAACTATTCCTTGTCTCTTCTCAGCAGTGCCCAAGCCCTACGCACCAAGGAAGGGTGCAAATCCTGATTGCTATTCAGCTGTGCCATGCGACATGCTTCAGTGGCCTCCAATATCTCCAGTTAGATGAAATTCTGCCTTGCCTTCGGACTCCTGCGCTGCTTAGAGTGTTTCGTGCTTGAAGGATTCCCAGAGAGCAACTGGGTCAGTCAGGATTTCAAGTTTTGTGAACTGATCAGAGACTGCTGTGGCGAACTTTCAGGCACACTCCTCTCCCCTCAATCTTTTCAAGTGAAACACCCTAGAGTGGCCACTGGACAGATGAACAGCTTATGGTCAGTGCCACAGAACTCGGCACTCCAGTATAACTTGCAGTTCTGAAGGATCCTCCAGTGAGTGCTGACAAGACTGTGGTCAATCTTCTTGGAGTGCTGATACCAGGAGTCAGAAATCTCTGGGACCTAGCAAAGTCCCGGAGAAGGAGGCTGTTCTCGCTGCTGGGGTCAGCCCCCAAATCGTGGGGACTGACAGACATCTTGCAGCCACCTCAAAAAATATGAATGTCTCACTGAAGACAATTGTCTGCCACAGATGCTTCTTTCACATCTAGTTTGCAAACGTAGGTCGGAGTGTACACAGTAATAAGCAACATAAAGCCAAACGCATACTTCAATCTCAATGCCATACTACACTCATTAACTGGTGTTACTTCTACTACCAAGGGTTGAAGTCGGCTGGAGATTGTTTGTCTTCTATGTTTGCTTGATGTTTCTCTATGATAATTGAGGGTGAAAATAACACCGATGAAAACTAAAATAGGTCGTCTGAGAGTGTTACTGCCTGACATGTGACAAAATAATATATTGTACTCTATAAATCGTACAGAGAATCTCACTCTTTAATATAGGTGATATGCTACACAGCAATATAAACTAAACATAACTTTCTATATTTCACGTGGTGTAACAAATCACACAAAAACAGTGTGTATAATATAATCACATAATTATCACAATATATGTACGATAATACTGGCATCACAACCCGTATCTAATGGCATCACAACATGGCACTCATAACTCACACCATTATCATAACTTCATTATCACAGCCCACAGAGATGGTTATGGCTATTCCCTGGAGATGATGACTATGGGATAACTGCTCATCATGCTACAAGGAGTAGATGTTCCAAGCACCTGCCCAGATAGCATGCCTGAAGTTAAGCATTGGACAGTTGCTCCGGATGGACGCAAACTCTGCCACCCCGCCGATGCTGCCCCACAGGCCTCATACTGGCCGCTAATATTTATCCACACAGTGGGACCCACAGCCCACCTCACTTGTTGCGTGGGAGGGACAGAACCGCTGCCCCTGCATATCCATTTATACAAGACGTTGCCGGTGAGTCCCCTGCTCCTCAGCCCACTAAGAGGACCGAGGGGCAGGAGTTGGTATGGACCCAGGAGTTGGTATGTCAATACACCGGTGGGCCATGACCCTGTGCCTCTGGGGTCTCAGAGGTCCCACACACCTAATATATGTGTGTGTATATGTATATATACATATACACATATACACATATACACATATACATATATAAACATATAAACATATTCATATATATATGTATATATATATATATCTATACACACACACAATATATATACATATATACATATATATATATATATATATATATATTTATGGATAGATAGATACACGCGAGTGCCCACATAATATGACGTTAAACTGCATTGCACCTTGTGGTTCAAGGATAATACCCCATGAGCTCTCCGTGCCAGGGTTACAGCGAAGCTGCTGGCAGCAGGGAAGTGATTTCCGCCCAGTGGTCATGAATTCAATTATATATATATATATATATATATATATATATATATATATATATATATCCATGTATATATACATAATATATATCAAATATATATATAATGTATATATATTAAATATATATATATAATGTATATATATATACATATATAATGTATATACATACATTATATATATGTATATATATATGTATGTATACATACTTTACATATATATACACACACACATTCATTATATACACATATATACATTATATATACATACATACATATATATTATATATACAAGTGTATACACACGCACACAATATATATATACATATATATATATATATATATATATATATATATATATGTATATATATATATTTATATGTATATACATATACACACATTATGTATATATATACAATATATATATACATATATATACATTATATATATAATTATATACTTTATATATACACATACTTATATATATTTATACATATATATACACACATTATATATATATATATATATATATATATATATATATATATATATATGTATATATACATGTATATACATATATATATATTATATATATCCATTATATATACACACATTATGCATATATATACATATATATATACACATATACACATATACATACATTATACATATATATACATATATATATATATAAAATGTATGTATACATATATATGAATTTTATATATATATATGTATATACCTTATGTACGTACATGAAGTAGCATAGCAAGAAGTAGGCAAAAAGTGATTATCATATTTAATGACCGGAACTGGAAATCATTAACCACCTGTAATGATGCCTAACACGCACACCTGAAAATTGCTCCTCCCCCTCCCCTCCTCTCCAAAGCAACGATGCCTAACCTAACCTAGCCAAACCTGAAGGGTACGTACATGACTACCTTACGTACGTACATGACGTGTCATAACAGGAAGTAGGCATAATTAATACTGAAAGTGATTATCAAAATCAATGACTGGAAGCGGAAATCATTAACCACCTCTCATAATGTCTAACACGCACACCTGAAGGGTAACAATCCCTTCCCTTCCTCTCCAAAGCAATAATAATAATAAGAGTAAGAAGCAGACATACAAACAAACAATCACACAGCTGCTGACACACGCAAAGGTACTGACTCGATCCTAGATGTCACCGATGATCCCATCCCCAACCCTCCCTCGCCGTGCCGTGCACCGAAAGGGACGGAAATAGACAACTTCCGGTGGGGGTAACAGAGTGAATAACCACAATATCCATCATGTTTGAACTTAAACCTGATTCAATAATTTACCGTGTAACAGGCGAGTGATCACTCCTCCTAATTTATGAGACTATCATAACAAATAACCATGGAAGGGAGAGAACCCTATCCTCTCCCACCTCTTTCAAGCCAGCCGCAAAATTGGTTGAGGTCAGGTCAGTTAATGAACAAATAATTACTATCCCTCGCCTGTGATAGACAGTCCTCGTCCGGCATATTTTGCGTTAACCCCATATACCCCATATATGACGTACTCGTTAAGTCGACGAAAGGAATCGGCAGACTGCATAGATCAAGTCCGCACGAGTCAAATGGTTGCGAGATATCTACCGCCTGTGATGGGCTGTCATCGCCTGACATATTTTGCGTCCACCCTCATACGAAGGAGGCGATACCGAAGGGGAAAAACTCACCGCGTGTCACCGAACTCTCCTCGTTACACCTTAAATCGACGATAAATATTTCCGCACAATGTCGACAATACTGGTGGTGGTGTGGGTTCCGCCATCGTTCTTTTTTTCCGGTGACGATGTCGATTGCAGCGGATTACTTACATTGTTAACATGCATGTATCAACTTCACTCTAAAAATCTGCAACAAAGGAAAGAGAAAACACATCACACCTGAATTAAAAATGGTAGCAGCACACAAGTAAAAACATATGTATTTGATAAAGTTCAAAACCTTGAATAAACTCATCTTCCGAAAGTCTAGCCCCTCCAAAGATCCGTTGAAGTGGATAATGTCTACAGTCTTGTAAGGAACGCTAGCTGTAAATATGAGTAAAATAAACATTGATTAATCCTCTATATACATCTAATAAAACAAAAATCATAAGGACCATGACACAATATCGAATGTTCAAAGATACATAAGCCAAAAAAATTCTTATAAGAATAACTCAATCAGAAATTATTTACCTCTCTGGTTGGTAACCTCGGCAAATGTAGAATTCATCTTGAGAAGGACACTATGACAACCTTCAGATCTGACCTGCCTCTTATACAATGTGACTCAGGTACTTAGTAGCCTCCTCAACCAAGCACAACGGCGAAAAAAGTCATCGAAGAGGAGGAGGGTGGAGGTAATTGCCTACCCATAGAATAATTGCTTACATTCCCCTTTGCTAAGAGATCCATAGCAAAATAATCTTTCAAAATTAGGCCTTTTAAAATGTCTATACAAACATCTTATAACCTACCTACATTATATCTAAAATTATCCTGTGAAACGTAGCAGCATAGAAAATTCATATCATCTATCCCATACAAATTAATATCATAAATGATAAAAATCACATGTGTTCCACATGTTAATATATCAGGACTGTAAATGTCTACTAATGTCAAGAAAACCCTTTATTATAATATTGGTTGATAAATCTCTGCAACCAAGGAGAAAATACATGAGGTTTGATCCTGAATCAAAGTAAGTAATGCAACATTTCCCAATAACTAATAATACATAATGCCCCATTGGTGTTGATCTGTGGTGAGAATTCATAAAGTGTTGTACGATATTTTATGATAGGTAGTTGATCAGCGAAGAGACACCCTCGCAACACATATCCTCTCCTAAGAAATTGCAAATGAATACACGTTACCTCACTACAGTTAAGTATGCTCTGATATATGTGACCACCCTGTGATCGTTATCTAAGTAAATTATGCCCTGTGTATCTCCCACCAAAAATATAAAAAATATATTAGTCGTGTGGCTGTGATAATTCACTTGTAATCCTGAGACTTTCAGAATTTTCAATAGCTATCACATCCTGTAGCATTTCAGGTTGCAAATTCATAACGACAATCATTTTACCGTTCACATATCTATCTCTGTCGAGGGTATGGCATGTACGTACATGCCATGCCAACTTTGAATTTCCTTTGTTTGATTTTACACTTAGATGGTTCCACTTGTACGAAGTCACCAATGAGCCAGTTATGAGTACTACTTGTCTCACCTGCTTACCCCTTTCCTTATTTTCGAAAGTATGTGTTATCTTAAATTGGTGTTACTAATGTCAATAACATTATAGTGATCATAATGTCTATAATAAACAAAACACTATCGATAGTGATAGCATTAGCAAAAAAAGATAAAAAAAAAAAAAAGGTTTTCCCACAAATTCAAGGAAAGAAGATATCAGGTGTCACAAGGTCTACTAATTGACTCCCTTGTAGCTATATACTAGCAGAGCCATCTATGTGCAAAGACATTTTTAAAAATCTAAAATGAGCACAGTATTTTAGCGGCGATATTGGAATAAGGGTAAGAAAAAAGTTTGCTCATATGATTATGACCAAAAGGCAGAGGATTCATGCCATAGTCCCCTGCACATGCCTTCATGTCCACTATAAAAGAGAACTTTTCAGTAATCACTGACCCCATGGCATGTCACTAGTTGAGCCTGATGACTTACCATGGCATAGGTCTTGTATAGCGTTTTATTAAATATATAGCTAAGAGGGCTGCGAAGCAAAGGTTTGTTAAGAGCCTCTCTGCTGCATCGTTAATAACAAGCCTGTCTGAGGCATGGACAGATTTTAAAGAGATATATATTTATTGTTGCTATATCTAACATTAGCAGGGTCATAAAATAAAATCCGGGAGTCATATCCTAATGCCGACGGGCAGGACGTGTACGTATATGCCATGTCCACTGTGAGTTACTTGTTTAATTGTCTTTACACATAGATGGCTACAAATGTACAAAGTCACCTGTGAACCAGTTATAAGTACTGCCTGTCTCGCTCGTTCACCCTTTTCTTTGATTTACGAAATCATTTTACGTTATCTTATTTTGCTGTTACTAATGTTTATAACATTATAGTAATTATACTGTTTGTAATAAAAATAAAACTTTCGATATTCATAGTACTAACAAAAAGTAAATTTTTCCCGCCAATTCAAATCAGGTAAGGTCACAAGGTCTACTAACTGACCCCTTTGTGGCTAAGTACTAGCAGACCCATCTATATGCAGGGACATTTCACAAAAAAAAAAAAAAAAAAAAAAATAATAAAAAAATAATAAGCACAGCATTTTCCCCATTCTTTAATAGTTTTCCCCGGCGGCATTGGGTTAAATCTCGTTCATAGCAGATTTCCTTTGTGCACTAAACCTATAAATTAATCTGCATAGCTCCTTGGTATGCTAGAATTATATATTTCTTCCTAATGTGAAGGATACATACCTGTTTCTAAGCGAACGTAAAACGAAAAATTATACAGAGGATTATACAGATTTAATTAGCGAGTTGCACAACACCGCCTTTGCGTCATAAAATACCATCTTCTTTCCTCAAACTGCCCTTAACCTCTAAAACTAATATCGACAGGTTATTATTAAAATTTTATCGGCCAGCCATCTAAATTCTGCATAATTATCTATAACAGACCTGTTTATCCCTGTGTTAAAAAGGGAGCACGTCTACCTCAGATCGTCTTCTATTCCTGCTTCAATCATGTGCAATCTATTTGACCGGAGAAACATATCGCTTGCCCTGGCAACATAGGATGACCATACTCTTAATATCTATATTATTGCGGACAGCGGCAAGGCGAGACTATAAGTAAGCCAGGGAAAATAAATTTTTTTATAGCTCAACAACTAAGTCGAATCGCTAATCTTTTCACTTTTTCGTTTTCTACACTCTTCCTCGCCCTCGCGTCGACAAGCCTCCGGGGCTAGTACAGTGATAACGTGCCGGCTTCTCATCCGAGGGGTCGGCGGTTCGCGCCCCGCCCAGGCGCCAGAAGTTGCAATTGTCGCCTGGAGGTTACTGCTGTGGCTGGGCACCACGGCGGGTAAGGACGAAGCCGAGTCAGCACCAGCTGACACACTTTAGCGAGTCGACATTAGTCGTCACAGGCCGGGCTCCCCTCATTGGCATAGCCCGGGCGAGGCTCAGCTTCGCATATCGGACTTATCCTTATCGCGTCGACATGTTTAACGGCCTACACTCCTCTTTTTTCATAGAAGACCTCAGACTACTATTCCCGTGTCGCCTCAATAACACCTGACCCAAAATCAAGAAGTGAAGGCTTAACGAGTTTAGAAACAAATATAATTAATCTCTTGCCAATATTTCCGTGGTCAGATAGTAACCCGGCTCCTCTTTTGTAATTATCATGGGGTTTTATACATGCTGTTATTAAATAAATAAATAATAATAAATAAAAGATGAAAAAAATAAGCCCCTCCTCGAACAGGTTTATTGTACTAGTCTTATGTGAAGTATAAGCGTAATAGAATGACCCTCCTCGAAAACTACAGGATATCCATTCTGATCTGTAAAGCGCATGCCCCCCCCCCCCCTCTCTCTCTCTCTCTCTCTCTCTCTCTCTCTCTCTCTATATATATATATATATATACAGATATGTATATAATTTGTATATATGTATACGTGTGTATATATATGGACATATATATATGTATATATGCATATATATTTACATATTTATACATATATATGTCTATCTATCTATCTATCTATATATATATGTATTTTGTGAGTTTGTGTGTGAGTGATATATGTATATTGTAAGACAGTTTGTATATGTATGTGTGTGTGTGTTTTTATGTTTATATGTATATATATCCATTCTAATCTGTAATGCGCACACCCACTTTATATATATATATATATATATATATATATATATATATACATATATATACATATATAAGTATATATATACACAAATACATAATATTTGTATATTTGTATATGTATATGAGTATATATATATGGACATTAAACATATATATATATATATATATATATATATATATATACATACACACACACACACACACACACACACACACACACACATATATATATATATATATATATAAATATATGTATTTTTTGTGAGTTTGTGTGTGTTGTATGTTGTATGATAGTTTGTATATGTGTGCGCTTTTGTATATATATGTATATATATTTAGATATATACATATATACATATATATGTATATATTCAATAAATATATGTATATATACATATATACTTATATATATACATACATACATATATATACATATATATGTATGTATGTATATATAATAAATATGTATATATATATATTATATAAATCCATACAAATTGACAAACTATTTGGCGCAATGTTAACATGTAGTTGACTGGGTCGTTATGCCGGGGTGGCTGACTCATATATAAGATAGATTCACCTACTACCTTATCTAGGTTTGATTTGCCCAAAATTATAGAAATCGGGCGATGCGCGTGTGCTCGGACACACACACACTCACATCTGGGCGATTTGTATGTGTACTCGCGCGGAATTGCCAAATTTCGGATAAATCAAATCTAGATATGGTAGTAGGTATAGTGGTGAGTTGAGAACCACCAACAATGATGTCAACATGGCGCCAAGTAGTTCGTCAACGGAAATCCACCCTGACTGATATTTCCCTTTTATTTATGACAGACTCTCAGAAAATTACCCTCAGTCCCCTGGAGAAGACTGGGTACGTTAAGTGAATTAACAGAGAACACACACGCACACACACACACACACACACACGGACACAGAGGGAGAGAGAGAGATATTTGTGTTTGTATGAATAATTACATTTTGGTTGGACTTACGTAAAATTAGAAACCTCCTGCAGTGTTGTAAAAAACTTTCCCGCCAAGCCTTCTACCTGGACAGCTCCGTCAGTTTGGTCCTTGAGGATAATCAAAGGATCGTACTGCAAATAAAGGGAATTAAGCTTGTTTATGAAGTTTCTTAAAGTCTTTTATAGTATGCCATTCTTGATAAACGTAAGTGTGTAAACCTTCTTTTGTCTTCAATCATTATGTAACGAGCCTCACATCAATAGTTACGCAGGTAAGATGAAGACCCGTTAAATCTTGTCGCCGTTGCAGCGGGTCGTCCACAGGGGCCTCTAGAACACCACACTGGAGTGTTTTTACCCTGGTTTCTACACCGCTTGTAATCGAGACACGAGATTTGGTCTCGCAAGGAATTGGTGATCTTTGAACGATTGATTGTCTTGCACCGGTAGGCCCCTGTCTGACTTCATCAAACTTGTTACTGCAAACTCTAATATTCATCCAGCAGCCAACTAAAACAAGTCGTTGTTCAAGTTCCTTTCTAACTTGGTAGTATTCCCATAAAGTAGCCGTTTTGCCATCACCGCTCAGGTTAGCGATTCTGATCTGTAATTTTTCCATTATCATTTTCAGTAATAACCAAAGTGTAATATCGTAACGTACATTGTTTCGCAAAACAAACCAGATGTGTGCTTAGTTGTGTGTTTGTGTGCTTATATGTGTGTGTGTGTTTATCTGTGTGTGTATGTGTTGTTATTGCAAGTTGAGAAACTTGCAATAACTGTTGGCGGCTTTACCTGATTTTCAAGTGGAAGGTACTGAGGCCGAAGGAGCTCCGGGAATGTAGCTTGAGATATCAGCAGCCAACCCTCTCTTTTCTCTTTGCCTTTGAAACACTAAGTAGATAAACTATCATTAGTGATTGTTATTTTTATTACTCTTATTTTATTGCGATTATCAATTATTACCGTAATAACTATCATTATCAGTTTTATACTTTGTCTCTTTTTGCTACTGCTATTATTTCCGAAAGAAATCTTTGATAATATGGCCAAATAATATCATCACCATTGCTAACAAACAGCTCTACAAAACAACTGCAACCACTGCAACTATTACTAATAAGAGTATTCATAATATTCATGATGATAACAATAATAATAATAACAAGAATAAGAATACGAATAAGAATGATGATAATAATGATAATGATAACAGTACTACTACTAGTACTGCCACCAATACTACTAAAGATAATAATAGTAATAGCATCAATAATAAATTTTTATTTTTCTTTCTCTGAACTTCACGCTACCTTGCAGTCGTGCCGCAGCACCCACGAAGGCCCTAACGGCATTCATTACCATATGTTCCGTATTTCTCTTTCTGTCCTTTATGTTAACTATTTTCAACAACATTTGGACGACGGGAAATTTTCCTCCTCACTGGCGTGAAGCCCTTATTCTCCCTTTTCTGTAAATCAGGTGCCTTCTTTCAAGATTGCCGCCTAACGCTCTAACACGAATGGTTACCGAATGGTTAACTTCCGCATAATGTGGTTATCTTGAATCTTCTCTCTCCTTACCTTCGGCTGTACCCGAAGAGCAGCTGACCCCCTTACTCAATTCTAGACTTGTTACATCCGCATTTGCACGCCATGACTCTGTATTAGCCATATTCTTTGACCTTAAAAAGCATAATATACCACATGACGGTACCATATTCTCCAACAATTATAACAATGATAAGATGAAACAAGTTTTATATTATTAAGTCCTTCTTCTCCAAACGCATTTTCCAAGTCATAATTGCCAGTCCCACATCAACATCTTTTCCTCAGTTCGGCAGTGTGCTCAGCACCACCTTACTTCTTTTGCTGTTAATGGCATTGTTTCAGTTATACCAACAGGATCCCGTTCATCACTACGTGTAGAGGATTTAACCATCTCCGCCTCTGGCCCATCCATATCTGCTCTCCGCCAATTTCTCCGGTCTGCAATATCTTCAGTGTCTTCCAGGGCGCACGTGTAGGTCCCCACTTCCACTCTTCTTATATGGTGCTCCGCTCCAATACCGTCCCTCTGGTAAGTTCCTTGGCGTTATTTTTGACTCCAAACTGTCCTAGCGATAGCATCTCTACTCCATAAAAGAAATAGCTCGTCGCCGCCTCCGAATCTTACAGACTCTCCCATATATTCGAAGTAGTCTTCCCTTCTCGTACATTCAAATATCACCTCCCTCTTGAGTCTATTGCCCTTTCTACGGAACTAAATTTTGCCCTAAAACACATAAACTCTCTCCCTATCTCCTCTTTCATTATTTTACTGATTCCCATAATTCACTATTCTCATACATTCTTTGCACTCAACAATCCCAATTAACAGGAAATATTCTAACACTCTCCTCTTTCAGTTCCACACATTATATTGTCCTGTAAACGCATTAATGCAGCCCGTATCTCTGCTCTCCCTCACCTGTCCTCCCTTCCTCGACCTATGAACCTGTTAGTTTCTCCTTTGCTAACTTGTTCTCCTCCCTCAGACGCATATACATCCTTTATCAAATCTAATTCCATCTTGCTTATCCTTACCTTAGGCCATTACTAATCATCTCTACCTTTACACACCTTTACCCTTTCCAATACCATGCTGTTGCTGTACGACTGTTGACGTGTAACACCTAATCATTAACTCACTCCTTCTTTACTCTTCCCGATACAATGCCTTCCCATAGTGTTACATGACCTTTGATGTCTGGCACACTTATCTTTTTTTAACCATTGCACTTCTAAAATCCGCGCGAGTGCACACATTAATCGTCCACATGCGAGTGTGTATGTGCAATCGTGCACACTCGCGCGGATTTGTATGATTTGCTTAAATCCCAAAATGTAATTGTGGGGGATCAGCAGTAGGTTTGCAGTAGGCCCCATGCAATCTCCCCAGAAGCTTCAGATGGAAGAGGATGCAAAAGCCTCATATGGGTTTAGAACAAAAAATAAACCACTCCACATTTACAGGCATCAAATAAATCACCTCTTTTATTCAATCTTAAAAAAAAAAAAACTTCGCGCAGTGAAATTCGGAATGTTAATAATTGTATTATCAGCTACAGTATTATTATAATCATTATCATTTTCATTAATATTGCTATTTAATTGTAATTACTACCACTACTACAAAAACTATTTATCATCACTAGTAGTATTATTATAATCATTATAATTTTCATTAATATTGTTATTTAATTGTAATTACTACCACTACTACAAAAACTACTTATTATCACTAGTAGTGATAATTATCATTAATATTGTTATCATTTACATTATTAGTATTGTCATTTTATCACTACTAGCATTATTGTTATAATCATTGTCATTATTGATGTTAATCTTTATAATTATTATAATCATTATGATTACAGCAACAATAATCATCATTATTATTATTTTATCATCATCATCATCATCATCACTATTATTACTATAAGTTTTCTTCATCTTCTTATCATTATCATTGTTGTTACTGATGGTGGTGCTAATGTTATTGTTGTTGATATTATCTTTATTATTACTATCATTATTATTAGAAGTAGTTGTTGTAGTAGTAGTAACAGCAGCAGCAGAAGTAGTAGTAGTAGTAGTATCATTATTATTGTTGTCATCATCATCACTGTTATTACCATTATTACTATTATTATTGTTATTATTATTACTAATCAGGATAATACTAATAGTAATACTAATAATAACAGTAATAATAATAATGAAAATAATAATACTAATAACAGTAATACAAATAATAATAATGATGATAATAACATAATAATAATCATCATGATCATCATCGTCATCATTATAATCATCATCATTATCATCATTATTATCAATATTAGTATCATTACTTTTATTATCATCATCATCATTGTAATGATGATGATGGTGATTATCACAATTGTTACTTATAAGAATAATAATAATAATAGTAATAATAATAATAACAATAATAATAGTAATAATAATAATAATAATACAATTACTACTTCTACTAATTATTGTTATTATTACTACTATTATAATTATTATCTTCTTTATCATCATCATTATTATCAACCTTATTACCATTATTTTTATCACACTAACACTCATCATCTTTATTATTCTAATTGTCAAAATATAATGATAATGATATTCATCAAATTATCAAAATCACTTTTACTATGATTATCATCAGAGTAATGAAAATAACGATTACTATTTATAAAGTTACCACTATTCTCTATTAATAGTATAGAAAACACAATCGGCAAGTTGCAGCAAGTATGCATATATTATAATCAAACGCTCGAGTTTACACTAACCTTGTTAAACAAGGCTAAATCTGCTTTATCAAGAAGGCGAATAACCCTAATTCCTCGGCAGTACATCAGCTGCGCAGAAAGACATGGCAATTCGACCGTCATATTGGCTGACGTCTGACTCTTGTAAGCTGCAGTCGAAGGGGAGCCTCTATGGCGACCATAGTCTCCAAGCACGGATGTGTGTTTTCCAGCACGAACAAGGTGCCTAACTAGCTTCGCCGCCCAAGAGCTTCGACCTGAAAATTCAGGAATGCTTCTATATTCCACTCACACATAAATGTATATATGTGCATATATATGTGTGTGGGTGCCTGTGCACGGGCGCTTGTGTACACACACGCATTTACAAACATACACATATTTAATAACTCATTTTCAAACGATTCGGGGGATTTGCAGCCACCTGTAGTGAAACAGCTGCAGGGAGAATTGCAATACCACCTTACATAATAAATTTATGGCTTAATAAAGGGAATAAAAAATAAAAATGCAGTAACATTAGAAAGGGTATGCCAACAAAGAATCCAGTGCATGAACCTGACAACTCTCAGGTTGTGAGGTTACTTTCATGGTAAAACATTAAGAAAAGAGCATTACTGTTGATTACAAAGTAATACTTTATTAACTGCAAACAGAAACATGGTTTCAAATGAAACAAGTGAGTAATGGAGAAACTTTTGAAATTATCATAGGTTATGCCTTTCCCAGCGAGTTTGTGTGTTATATACCCCAATAGCATTGCTCACCAGTCCATCTACCATGTGTAGTTACTTTTTTTTTTAAGCCAACTTCCAAATATGCCGTATTTCAAAAGATATCTTGGTCACTGTCACTAAAGGGGAATTCTACATCTGATTCATCGTCACAACTGTCCACACCTGTTTTCTGTTGCAGGACACCTGCACAGAGTGTGCGCGGAAGACTGAGGTAAAGACTGTTGCGACAGTCTCAGTTCGAGAGGTTGAGTCATTGGTCGGCGCGTTGTTCCCCTGGGCAATGCACTTCACCTCAATTACCTAAAGGTAACCTAATC
>NC_061833.1:12086448-12091448 GCF_019202785.1 Penaeus chinensis
TTCCAATACTTTTGGAGGAGGTGAATGGTATTCCAGCCAATAAAGTGAAGATATGGCGACTAGAATCTTTTTAGATCAACTGCAGTATTGCAAGGATCTGTGAACGATTTCCAGTGTATTCAAAATGCTGTTAACCACTTGACATCACGAATTCACCTTGCAGCAGAAGCATCCATTCCCTAAAGTAGTGGGCACCAAGGTGGTCTGATGCAAACTTGCTGTCAGAGCAAGAAAAGCTGCATTAAGGCAGTTGAAATGATGCCCCAGCAATGTAACCTTGATCCAATATAAAAAGACTTGAGCCAAAGCCAGGAAAGTGCTAAAGGAAGCTAGACGGATGACGTGGAGACAGTATGTCTCCTCAATTAACTCTGGGACCCTCTTAGCAGTAGTATGGGACAAGGTGCGTAAGATCCCTGAAAAGAGCACATCCATGTCACCAGCTGCTCTGAAGAAAGATGGCATAATCCTCACAAACAAAAATGATGTAAGGGCTTTGCAGCAGTGAGCTGAAGGAAGACTGCATTTGGTAATCTTTTTCTAGCAGCCTTGATCTTCACTGCAGAGTTACGTGACATCCTTACAGCAGTGAAGATGACTAGAGATCTTACAAATCATTCCGTTGTGATATATTGTGACTCTCGAAGTGCCTTGCAAGCAATCAAGAGCTTAAACTCATCACATCGAGTGGTGAGAGAGGTTCAAGATTGGCTTGCACTTATGTCAGCACGTATAAAGATAACTGTGTTGGCTGCCAGTGCATGTTGGTATCAGTGGAAATGAGCAAGCTGATTAGAAGACCAAGGCAGCTGCCGCTCAGCCGTGTGATGCTTGTTTTCCTCTCCCTCACATCGACTTGAAACCCAGCATCAGGAGGTGTCTATGTGATAAAAGGAGGGAATAATAGAGGTGTACCTCTAGAAACAAACTGCGAGAGATTAGAGATGACCTTGGCAGTTGGGTGCCCAGCATCTATCACACCCGACAAGTAGAAGTTGTATTAACAAGGCTGAGAATATGGGCTGATGATGGCTAAAAGTGTAGCATGCTGTGAGGGATACCAAGAGCCATTAACTGTTGCACGTTTTGGAAAGATGTGCAACATTTTCAAACCAAAGACTATGTACTTGCCCCCCTGTACACTGAAATATGTGACAGCAGGTCTAGTTAGTTTCCTTAGGGAGACTAATATTTTGAATAACATCTAATTACGCATAATATTTATGCTTTGATTTTGATATGATAATTATTGTTATTTATAAGACATTTGTTAACATATTTTTAGCATTTTAAATATTTCAACATTTCAATCTAACAAGGTGTTCGCCGGTAATGACCTTAATTGTTGATGTGGCAGATAATTTCAAATAATCAATCAGTCCTGATTACCATTCAGTTGGGCCATGCAACATGAATCTGTGGCCTCCATCGTCTCCAGTCAGATGAAATGCTGCCCTGCCCTTGGGTGCACACCAATTAACTCCTGCGCTGCATCGAGTGTTTCGCGCTGAAAGGACTCCAACAGAGCTACAGGGTTCATCAAGTTTTCGAGTTCTGTGAACTGAACAAAGACTGTCATGGCGACCCTCCGTGCATACTCCTTCTCCCTCAATATGTCCAAATGAATCACCCTGGAGTGGCCATTGGAGAGACGTGGAGTTTTGAAGTGGAGCCTTAGGGTAGCCACAAGCAGTCTATGGTCAGTGCCACAGAACTCGGTACTCCGGTGAGAGGAGGATTCTCCAGTGAGTGCTTTCAAGAATGTGGTCGATCTCCTTGGCCACAGTACCAGTATCACTGTACCATGTCCAGCAATGTGGGCAAGAGTCAGAAATTCTAAATCTCTGGAACCTAGCAAAGTATAGATAGATATATAGATACAGTGATAGAGAGATAGATGATATATGCATATCTGTATTGATAGATGATATGTATATATCTATATAGATAGATACAAACATACATAGATATATACATATTACGCAAATCCGCGTACCTAGATACGGTATTGGGTGAGTCCCTCGTAAATATGAAGGTGGGCTGGGACCTACCAACAATAATTACCTAAACAACTACTCCCCTGAGGAAGGATCATTGGTCAGCCACTCTATTATAAAGACCTAGTCAATTACTTGATGCCAACATGGTACCAGTTAGTTTGTCAAACATCCCATCAGGGATATATATATATATATATATATATATATATATATATATATATATATATACACACACACACACACACATACACACACATATACATACATATACATATATACATATATATACATATATATGTATATAGACATATATATAAACATATATACATGACAGATATAGACATATACATGAAAGATATAGACATATATACATGTAAGATATAATGCAATGTTGCATTGATATCGATAAATAACAACTCTCCCTGACAAGGACACGAACCCAGGTCGTGTGGCATCGTTTGTTTAGTATTGGGCCTCCGGTTTCATACTCGGAGTGACCTGGGTTCGAGTCCTGGACAGGGAGGGTTGTTATTTACACACCCACCTACAAACACACACACACACACGCACACACACACACAGATATATATATATATATATATATATATATATATATACACAAATTATATACACATATATAATATATATAAATTTATATATATATAGATATAAAGATATAGATATATCTGTGTGTTAGCGTGTATATACATATATATACAGATATCTCCATCTGTCTCTCTATTTACCTATTTCTCTTTCTTTATATTTACATATACATACATGCATACATATATTATACATATGCATATACATATATATATATATATATATATATATATATATATATATATATATATGTGGGAAGCATGGAGACTGTTGGCAGGAGAAAAGCCGCTGTTCAGGTTGAAATTAGGCAGCAGCTTTATCAAGGAGGATTCCACCACTCTGCGGGCGTTGAGATCAACGGAAGGAAAAAAATCGCACCGATGACCAGTCTATGTGATGGCAAAAAAGGGCGTTGTTGTGTCCCCTGGATACAGCATACTTATGTTGAGACAAACGCTTAGTGAGACTGGCGCCCGTCTTGCCAAAGTATTGGAAGAGGGAGGACTTGTGTGGACCAGGTTGCGACGGAGGGTGTTCACCTGGCGAAAGATCAGCCTGCAGTTGAGAGTGTGAATAGGGCGGCGGAGAGAGTAGATCTCAGTGTAGGGCATTCTGAGGGCAGGTGAGGAGTCTCTGAAAGAGAGGAGTCGTGGTAGAAGGCACGTCGTGCCTTGGATAACGTGACGTCGAGAACATGACGAGGGTAGCCCAGTTTGGAGAACGAACGACGCAGGAAGTCGATTTCTCCATCCAGGTACTGGGGGTCACAGTTGCGGAGGGCACGGAGGAAGTGGCAACACCTCTCTTTACATGGAGAGGATGGTATGAGAAGAAGTGTATGTACATACCACTATGCATAGGCATCCTGTAGAAAAGGAGAAGTGGTCAGCAGAGCGATGTACTAGGGTATCCAAGCTTGTTGTCAACCTCCCATTCCACCTTGAAACGGATGGAAGAAGAGAGAGAGTTCAGCTGGGTCAGGAAGTCTGAGAACAGGGCAGGGTCGTGAGGGCAGAGAGCAAAGACGTCGTCAACATACCTCAGCCAAACCAACGGACGAAGGGAGATGGAAGGGAGAAGCTCAGACTCGAAGAATTCCATAAACAGGTCAGCCAAGACCCTGAGAGAGGGGAGAGCCCATGGCAACACCGAAGGTCTGGGAGTAGAAGCGACCCTCAAAGGAAAAGGAATTCGACTCCACACACAGACGAATCAATTGGAGGAAGACGTCGGTGGGCAGAGGGAGACGAGGATCCTCTGGGGGGAGCCTCTTCTGAAGGGAAGCGAGAACGTCATCAAGCGGGACCTTGGTGAACAGGGAGTCGACATCCAAGCTCATCATGGTCGCCGGCGGGACTCCACGGACACGGGAGATGAAGTCCTGAGAGTGGCGGAAATAAGCAGGAGAGAAGGTGCCGAGAAGGGGAGTGAGAGACTTCACAGATCCCCGGGAAGAGTTGATGGAGCGCAGAGGCACGGCCGGCTTATACCTTGAACCTGTAGTCTACCTTTCAATAAATCTAGTTTTACATTGTGGGTTTTTCTACTATATATATAAATATATATAAATATGTATATATGCATATACATATATACATACATACATATATATATATATATATATATATATATATATATATATATGTATATATATGCGCGCACACACACACACACACACACACACACACACACACACACACACACACACACACACACACACACACACACACACACACACACACACACATAGCACCTAAATTTAACGTAAAAAGAGCAGACCATTGATGATAAAGTAAACAATAGTCAGAATTCGATTTTAGAAGCAGCATTGCTATCCATTCCTAAAACTTCGACAGATAGCGTTAAACATAGAGTTCCATGGTGGACACCAGATTGCCGCAGAGCGCTGTGCCAACGCAATAAGGCCTACAGGCTTTTAAAAAACATCACTAATGAGAACTTTTGCAACTAGAAATAAGCAAGAGCTAGGGCTCAGAGAGTAATAAGACAAGCAAAAAGAGACTCCTGGCGAAACTTTGTCTCTACAATTAACAGCAATACAGAAATGTCAGATATTGCTAATGCAATTACCATCCAGCATTTCTGACCATCAAGGAAGCGGTTGAGGTGCAGCCTGTTCACTTTGCCACAGGAGATGACTTTGATTACAATAAAGATCTAACAATGGATGAGCTTGTCCGAGCCCTAGAAGCCTGTAGAGGAACATCCCCAGGCCCCAATGAGATTCGATATGAGATGATAAAACATCTTAATCATGATGCCATGATTAAGTTGATGGAAGTGTACAATGAAATTTGGAAAAGCCACACTTTTCCACACTCATGGCACTTCGCCCACATCATTCCCATATTGAAAGGAGGGGGTAATCCTAGA
>NC_061833.1:12096448-12101448 GCF_019202785.1 Penaeus chinensis
GCGTGTCAGCGCTGACAGCCGCCACGAACAATATCAGGATCCCTGTGACATCGGGTCCAATGACGCAACCAGCCCCCCAGGTGCACCTAGCACAGCAACCGGAGGGACTGTGACGAGAAGTGGAACAAAGCTAAGATCAAATGTTTGAAATGGTTAAAAGTACTTTTATGTTTAAGACTACCATCTGTAATTAAATCCACAATCATAAAGCTATATGTTTATGTGAATCTATAATTTGTAATATTAGAGGATGTAACAGCATGAGGTACAGATTGCCTAATAGAGCACTACTCACTTATGGATAAACGCACAATCAAATTTATATCATGGAATATGCGTAGTATAAAGCCTAGGCTGAATGACCTAGAGTTTTATATCCGTAAATATAATACTGATGTTATTTGCGTGCAAGAACCTTTTGCTGCTGCTGCTAAGATGAAAATAGCACCTGCAATTCAGGGATATTATTCATATGTGAATACAGCCATGACTGGATTATTGACATATGTGAAGGTAACACTGCCACATAAATTAGTTAAAAAATCCGAGAACACTGATGTTCAATTTCATCATTTAAAAATTCAGACTGCCACTGGCTATTTTTCTCTTTATAATGTATATGCCAGATACTCCAAATTTCTGGCTAGTTCTCTCCCCAATTTTCACAACCAAAGCACGTTATGTATGGGCGACTTCAATGCAAGGCATCCACACTTTGGAGACAACCAACGTAATAGTAATGGGGAAGAATTCAAACTTTTTATCAATAGTAGATCACTGACAGTATATGACACAGAAGCAGAGACTCATTTGGGAGGTGGCAGATTAGACTATGCATTTGGCAAAAATTTAGTTCATGGTAATGTCTGAACTTCACTGGTGCGAGAGTTAGTTAGTGACCACTTTGCAATACGAACAGATTATACTGTAGACAGCAATTCAGCCACTAGATCACCTAGGCTCCGAATAATTATCCCACCGGGCCTGGAGCATCACTTCAAGGCACGGGTCTATGACTGGTATAACACCTATGAAGTAACAGCTGTTGAGAAATTTTCTCAGGATCTAATCAAAGTTGTCACTGACTACTATGACACATAGGTCTGTTCACGAAAACTCTCAAAGAATCTTTTTCTTTGAGAGTTTTCGTGAACAGACCTATGTGTCATAGTAGTCAGTGACAGACCTCCCATGCACCGAGGTGGATCAATGACCCAATTCTGGCAATGGAATATAAACGGGTTCAGGAGCTTGCTAATTGCTATAAAGATAATAAGACAACAGATAATCTTCTGCAGTTTCTGAAAGCCACCAAGGAATTCAGAAATTTAAAAACTCTTCCTGCAAAGTATCAATAGTCAAACTTCTATAGCTATGGAGAAAAATTAATAGACTGACAGGTAAAGCCCTCACAACACCGCAGTTCCACAGTCCACAGGAACAAGCTAATATGCTGCTAGAGCAGTGGGCAGGAAATTCTCAAGTACACTCACTTCCACAAGGGATAAAAAATCAGCTCAACAAGTCGAAAATAGATAGAAATTTCAATATAGCAATAGCATGTGCTGCTATTGACCCCTCCGACTTTGTCGAAATAACCGAGTGGAATTTGAGCAATGCCCTTCTGAAAAGTAAGGCAACCGCCCCTGGCGAGGACGGCATTACTTACAGCGTCCTTCGCCACATTGCTCAGGTACCAGGCAACCCACTTTTACATCTGTATAGACTCAGCCTATCACAAGGAATCCTCCTAAGCTCCTGGACTAAAAGCTTAATCATTCCTATACCCAAACCCAATACTGATAAATACAGACCCATTTCCTTGACCTCCTGTCTGTGCAAAGTACTTAAGAGAATAATTCTGAACAGGCTCATGTATCGCATAAATGCTAAGTTATCCCCCAGACTGTATGGATTTCTCCCAGGGCGTAGCAGTCAGCACTGTTTTGCAGAGTACTTAACAAACTCAAACCCAGGCATGCAAACCATATTTCTTGATCTTAAATCTGCTTTTGATATTGCAAACAGGGAAATTATCCTTGAGCAACTAGCTAGCTTTGGTATTCAGGGAAAACTGTTAACAGGGATTCAAATGTATCTGTCGAATCGATCGGCTCAGGTTCTCTTCAGGGGCATTAAGAGTACTCATACAAAAGTATTTGAACTCGGCACACCTCAGGGAGGCGTACTTAGCCCCATGCTATTTAATATCCTAATGCATAGATTACTGGGCGATATACCACTTGCAGGCAATGACTCCATTATTTGCTATGCCGATGATATTTGTATTAAATCCTCATCCGAGGAGAGAATGCAAGAGAGATTCTAGATATACTTTCTGCAAGGGCTACTGAGTGTGGCTTGATAATTTCATCTGAAAAAACAAAGGCACTTAACCCACAGACAATCCCTCTGCCAAGGTTTCATATAAATGACGTTGAGCTAGATCTCTGCCATCAATACAAATACCTTGGGGTGATTGTTAATGATTCAGAGTTCATTAGAAACCTGAAGAAAAGGCTGTGGGAGCGGCTGAAGCCACTTAAGGCATTTGTCGGCAAAGACCATGGCATTAATGTCAATATTGCGAGAATATTTTACTTGTCATACATAATGTCGGTCATAGATTACCATGCGTTGCACCTAGTATTGTTCAAGGAATCAGAGTTGACTAGTCTAGAAAGTGTACAAAATGAAGCCATGAGGATCATTCTTGGTGCCCCTAGAACAACAAGGATTGTGAACATGAGAACAGAACTTAATTTGCCTTCTGTTTATGAAAGAAGATTATACATAAATACCACATTTAGTGTCAAATCAATTAGAGAACCCCTCCATTGTACAGAGTTCCAAAGACAACTAAAACACAGAATAGAAGAGCTAACTTTGAATAACAACACCGATTCATACTCAAATCCATGGTTACAAGTGACGTGTAAACACTTAGCTCAGCTGAACACACCCATAACTAAGACCCTACATGGACGTTCTGTACCACCGTGGAAAATGTCGGACCTATGTGTATATTATACGACTGCCCCCCAAAAAGACAGTGACCCCCCTGCTATACTTACACAGTATGCACTTGCAAGTATAAATGAGCATCTAGATACTCTTTCCAATGTATATGAATGCTACACTGACGGATCCTTGCAGTCTGGGAGCAGAGCAGGATGCGCTTTTGTTGTATATAAAAACAATATTTTGCAGCACCAGGATTGTAGGAGGGTTCATGACTTGGCTAGCACTATGCAAACCGAGTTGGCAGAAATACTCATGGCCACCGAATTTCTATTGAATCAAGGCTCAGGGGTCATTTTCTGCGATTCACAGAGTGCTCTCCAGGCTCTGAACACTCTAGACAAAGGTGCGGGAAATATTACAAATGACATCAGGATAAACGTATATCGTGCAAAAGAACGAGGCCATAATATACGTTTTGTGTGGATTCCATCGCATGTTGGAATCCCTAGGCATGATCATGCTGATCGCCTAGCAAAGTCAGCATGTGACAAACAAAGTGTGGACATAGATCTTGGGATACCTCTTTCTAGGATTTTATACATCATTAAAGCTTCCTTCAGAGAGGACTTGACTGAGTTTATTAATTCTCAGCGCCCTGAAAGCTGTAGCATAAAGCACTATGACCGGTTTAGGCAAGATTCATTCATCTATGGTTTATATAAAACAAGAACAAGACAGTGTGATGTTGTGACTGCAAGAATCAGGCTTGGATATAGATTGTATTGGCAGGTCAGTATAGTTTGTAATGTCGAAGAAACTAAGTGTAAACTGTGTAATGAAGAATATAAGTGAACACTTGTACATTATATCTCAGAGTGCCATGTGATACAGCCTTTCAGGCCACCTAGCATGTGGTACGGAGAACTATGTAACTACTTCATATCATCTGATGTCCTAGAAAATATACTTATGTTGTATCCTAAATTTGGAATGTAGTATCACATAACCGAATATAAAATGTATTAATGCTTTCCCACGCCCAAGCTATATGCCGGCGTGGCAGATGAGTGGATAAAGGACTGTGCAATTGTTCCTTTCCTTGAACTGATAAAGTACTCATAGCAATGTTATAGGCTAAAATTCAAATGTAACACTATTTAATGTTATGACCATGCATTAAATGTACCACAGCTTGCCCACGCCTGTGCAGTTAGCCAGGGTGGTAAATAAAGGACTAAACTAAACTAAACTAAACTAATCAATTCCCCGTCGCGGCAGTCATAAAAATGCTTCCGCTCTGACTGCTGGCTCGAGCCCGAGAAAACGACATATCGCATTGAGCAGTCAAACGCAGTTGTCGCAGGGGAAGTTGCCGCCGTGGCGCGCCGAACCGCGGTTGATTAGGGAGGGCATCCAATCAGGCAAGGGTGACACTGCCATATAACCTCTCAATAGTGAATTGAGAGAGGCTTATCTCCTGCAGTGGAATGAAACGCTGTTAAAAAAAGAAATATATATACATATATATGAATATATATATAAATATATATATATATATATATATATATATATATATATGAATGTATATACATATATATATGTATAAATATATATGTATATATATATATATATATATATATACATATATATATATGTGTGTGTGTGTGTGTGTGTGTGTGTGTGTGTGTGTGTGGGTATACATATATGTATGTATATGTATTTTCGTATACATGTATATATATATATATATATATATATGTATAAGTATATGTATTTACATATATATATGTATATATATATATATATATATATATATATATATATATATATATATATAATGGTACAGTGGATTTTCATACTTTTTTTAGCTTCATATCTTATGTATGCAAAAAGAAAGATTTGAACTACCAACACAATGATCAGATATTGTGATAATACACATATTTACATATTTGTATTATGTAATTTAATCATTTAGTAATATGATATTACAGGAAACATTGTTTTTGTTGTTTGTCATATGAACATAAAAACTG
>NC_061833.1:12111448-12116448 GCF_019202785.1 Penaeus chinensis
AACCAGAAGGCTTCGACAATGCCTACCAATTGGTCAGGGCATTGGAGTTGCAACGGAAAATCCGGTTGTCGATCCGGGTCGCCCGAGATCAGGGCATGATCATAATGCCCAAAGATCAAGCTACCTTGAATTTCCTCCGGGAAACGAAGGAGCTAGCCGATGGGAGGAAAGTGAGTCTTTCCCCACTAAGTCCCGAGGAAAAGAGAACCAAGATGGTGCTACTTGGCTTCTCAGTCTCGTACGATGTGGAGCTATTCGCTTCACACCCACAGGTCGTTCAGGCTTCCCAAATGTCGAAGGGGAAGACTCCAACCAGGGAAGTGCTGGTGACCATGAAAGGTGTTGTCTCAGCAGTAGCAACAGCCCTGGGGAGGTCGAGTGAGGAGGCCGAAAAGGCAGTTTCGGTCGCCATGACGGCAATGACCCAGACTGTCGCAGCCCTGAAGGGAAGAAAGCTGGTTAGAGCAAAACCAGCCTCACCCTCACCCCAGGACGAGACTCCCACCCCCACTCCAAACCAGGCCATGCCTTCACAGGCAGAGCCAATACAGGCTGAATCTGTGCAGCCAGAGCCAGATCACGCTGACCTTGCCCAGGCAAGGCCAGCAAGGCCAGCCAAGAAAAAGCCTGAGAGAAAAGCCAAACCAACCAAAGTCAGAGTACCATGCCTTCACACTGCCACGAACACCTGGCAAGAGAGGCTTGATCACCCTTGTGAGAGCAACAATCCCCTGCTCCGCAATAGCCGATGCATCGCAATGTGGAGACGATGTTGAATCCCTTGCCGTCGAGGTTCACCTGGCCGGGGGGCCCCTCAAACTGTACAACGTGTACAGCCGGCCACGCTGTAGAAGCTTAGACATCAGCCAGGTCTGTGCTTCTGCTGCACACGACCGAGTGATCATAGGGGGAGACTTCAATGCACACCACCCCATCCTGGCTCCCTGCCGGGCACCGGATGCGGCCGGCTATCACATAGCCGACGTGCTAGAGATCCCTGAGATCGCTCTCCTCAACACCCAAGAGCCAACGCATGTCAGAGGAGGGGTTCTAGACCTCACCCTGGCCACTGCGACTCTGGTGGGGAGGATTGGCTGGCGTGTCGATGAGACCGTCACAAGTGACCATTATGGCACTATAACTACCCACATGGATGCTGGCCCAGCCGAAATCCTAAGCCCGAATCCAAGATGGAAAACAGACAAGGCCAACTGGCAGGCGTTTAAAACGCCTTGGCCCTCTGTCTGAGATGCAACGATCCCCCACAAAGCGAAAATGTGGAAGTGCTCGAAGCTAGCCTGCTAAACGCCATTAATGAAGCAGCCTCACAGACCATACCCAAAAGTCGGCCTGGGTGCAGAAGTCACAAAGACGCCTGGTACTTCAATGACGAGATCAGGGAGGTCAACCACAGGGTGAACATGTGCCGAAAACTATTCCGAAGGCAAAGAACCCCTGACAACTTATCCCTCCTAAGGGAGGCTGTCACGGATGCCAAGGAAACTGCCAACAGAGTCAGGCAGGAAAAGTGGCTGGAATGGTGTGAGTCCTTCGACCACCAAACCACCCTTTCAGAGCTGTGGCAACGGGTCAAGCGAGCTACCAGCCGCTCAGCCCCGAGGTGCACCCAGCAAGACAAGAGCGTCTACAGCCAGACAGACACGCTCAGATCAGAGAAAGGGCAGCCGAAACCCGATAACTCAGACGTTATCTTTTCTCTGAGGGAACTAAGGAAAGCCTATAAAACCAGTTCCAACACGGCCCCGGGCTCTGATGGGATCTCGTACCCCATTATCTCCCACCTAGGACTAGCAGGTAAGCGTGCACTCTTGCAACTCATCAACAAGTCCTGGGAAACTTCCACTCTACCCCAGAGTTGGAAGAGGGCTACCATAGTTCCCGTCCCAAAACCAAAGGAGCCGGGGAAGTACCGCCCCATCTCTCTGCTCAGCTGCCTGGCCAAGACGGCTGAGAGGATGGTACTAAACCGGCTTCAATGGAAAACGGGACCCCCGCACGAACACCTCCACGGGTTCACAAGGGGCATGGGCACAGCACACAGCATAGCCACGCTCTTAAGCACAATCAGCAAGGGCCCAGCTGTGGTGGTATTCCTTGACCTGGAGAAGGCTTTTGAACTTTTGAACTGGCCATTCAGGAAAGCCTGATCCAGAAGGGAATCAGAGGAAAGCTCTTGGCTTGGATAGGTGACTACTTCAGGAACAGGACTGCCAATGTCAAATTCTAGGGTCACCTATCGCAGCACATGCTGCTCAAAAATGGAACGCCACAGGGTGAGGTTCTCAGTCCAGCCCTATTCAACACTTTAATGTCCTGCATCCTCAACATAAACCCCCCAGTGGGGTGCGAGATCATCTCATATGCAGACGATCTCGCTATCACCTCCACTGGACCACGCAGCCAGAATAAAGCCCAGCGTTGTCTGGACCTTGTGTCAGAGGAGTGTTGTAGGACAGGACTAAAGATCTCTGCAGCCAAATCCAAAGCCATGGCTCTGAGACAGAGAGTTCGAGGCACAAGACTGAAAATCCAGGGAGTGGAATTAGAATGGGTCCAGGACTACCTATACCTTGGGGTAAGGATAGACCGGACTCTCTCCTTCCATAAGGAGGTCCAGTACCTGGTTGACCGAACCAAAGCAAGACTGTCCGTCATGAGAGCGATGACTGGGAGATGCACAGGGCCAGACACAAAGTACTAAGATCATTCTATGTACATGCTGTCCGGCCCATTGTGGACTATGCCTCAGTCGCTCTAATTGCTGCAAAGAAAAAGCACACAGACATATTAGCTGCCAGGATTATTCTGGGTGCCCCGAGGTGGACGAAGGTCCTCAACCTCCTGATGGAGGCAAACCTTCTCCCCCTGGACTCACGAATCGATCTAATGGCAACACAATTCCTGTCAAAGGTCATCCAGGCTCCCAGGAACACAAGCCTAAGACAAAAATTAGTCAGATGCCTCGAACAAGACAACAAGCTCTTGTTCGAAGCCCCGCCGTGGGCACTGAGCCTGATAGAGTTCAACATAAAGAGCCTGTCAATGAAAAAGAGCCTATACCCCATGCCTAGCCTAAAGGCAGAAGCCCACAGGGTCATTGCAGCCATCACTCCTCTGGGTAGTAGAACATACTACACGGATGGATCGGTCGATCTCTTGAGCCACACTGCAGGCGCTGGCTTTGCAGCAAGGGATGCCATGCGATCCATGAGGGTAACAGACAACGCCTCCTCGCTACAGGCAGAGGCAGTTGCAATCATGGGAGCCCTAGGCCATGCGTCCCTAAGGGAAGGACACGTGGTCATACACACAGACTCCAGGGCAGCCATTGACTGTCTTCAGCACAGCTCACCCACACATAACATCTACCTACTGACCACGATTCTCACAATGGCACAGAGAATTCTTGCTCAGGGTAGAAGAATTATCATCAATTGGGTCCCAAGCCACATCGGCATCAGCGGGAACGAGCTTGCTGACAGACTAGCCGTCGCTGGCAGGGGTATGCCCCCAAATCCCATGACGATAAAACCGAGCCGAAAATTACTTATGAAGAAGTGTGCCTTGGTCGGTCGTACCTTCGTACGGCAGCTCCACAGAGAGGAAACGAGAACCTCCCCCTCGGCCAGCTGGTACTCAGACGCCACAGGCTATGAACCACTGGCACTCTCTGAAGTAAGCAACAGAGGTACCGAAGTCATTCTTCACAGAATGCGCCTAGGTTACCACTGTGCATGGCAGATTATCCCAACAATCGAACGTCATGAAAGGTGCTGCAAGCACTGCGGCGAGCCGAACGCCACACTAGTCCACTACTTTGAAAATTGTAACCATACACAATTCCTGAGACAGGGACCGCCAACAACAGCCGCCGTGCTGGTAAAGAGGCTATGCGAAATGCTTACACCATGGCGGCAAGAACGGCCTGCTGGCAATCCCGCCGCCACGGTAAACACCGAGTGTCAGACAAGTTAATGAGACAGCCGTAAAAAGCTGACACAGGCCGGGCCATATTTAGAAGGCCCGGGCTGGGTGATGAAGACTGAAGTTGGAGTTCTACGGGGGACCCAGTAGGCTCCCCAGTCGGCTAAGGACTGGGCAGTCCTTGTGTGCTGCTGCTATGCTCTTGGTCTGCTGGAGGATCAGGGAATGGTGATCTCGCTAGCTGCCTGCGCGGCTTAAGTAGGCGAGCGCTGTGTAAGCGCGCAGGGAACGAAGGGAGCCCGCTGTCCAATGAGTGCGGACAAGGCGGCGGACCTGGGCATGCCCAACCTGGGAAGTACGCTGAGCTTCAGGTTGCGGGGTCATGCTACTACAATATATATACATATATATATGCATATGTGTGTGGGTGGGTGTATGTATGTATATGTAAATATATTTTTATGTATAAATATATAAATATATCTATACTCATACATACATATATATATATATATATATATATATATATATATATATACATGGTAGAAAAACCCACAATGTAAAACTAGATTTATTGAAAGTGAGACAACAGTTTCGGAATCCACCTGGATTCCATCCTCAGATCTCAATGTATATATACATATATATATACTAAAGATAGATATATACATAAATTAATATTTATATATACATATACCTAGACACACACACACACACACGTACGGACACACATGTAAACACACAGACATTCATATATAAATATATACGTATATATATACACATATATAAATATATATACATATATATGTATGTATATACCTATGTATACACACACACACACACACACACACACACACACACACACACACACACACACACACACACACACACACACACACGCGCGCGCACACATACGCAACCACACACAAATAAATACACGAGGTCACAAGCGACAACAAATTATCTCAAGGACTTATGGCTCAGGATATTTACTCAGGGTTGACTCCCGAAGCCTTTCTCATCTTATAGATGCCACAAGCAGTGGATTGTTTTGT
>NC_061833.1:12123948-12128948 GCF_019202785.1 Penaeus chinensis
ATATGAATATAAATATATATAAATATATATATATATGTGAATATTATGTATATGAATATTATATACATGTTTAAATATTATATATGTATATATATATGTATATATATATATATATATATATATATATATATATATATATATATATAGATTAGATGTATATGTATATATATATATATACATATGTTCATATATATGAGATGTATATATGAATATATATTTATGTATGTATATACATATGTATACATATACATGTATATATTTATATTTGTATATACACGCATATATACACATACATATATTTCATATACATACATATACATATATATGTATATATATATACACACATATATCTATATCTATCTATATATATGTATATGATGTAAATAGATATATGTATATAGTATGTGTGTGTGTGTGTTTGTGTATGATGTATATGTATATAAATATGTATATATATATATATATATATATATATGTACATATATATATATGAAGTATGTATCTAAATATACAAATGTATATGTGTGTGTGAAATCTGTTTGTGCGTATGTTTGCCATAGCTACGATTTTCCTTTTGTTCAAGTATCCGATCCTATACTTTCTTGCTTCTTCCTCTGCCTAGGAATAAGGGAGTCCGAGTGCTGGTGAGCCTCTGCGTGGAGAGGCGGCCCCACAAGTCAGCGAACAAGCATATGGAATGTCACGTAATAGACGTGGAAGAGTTTGAAGACCCTTCAGTGGAGCAGATGAAGGAATTCATTTCTATCTGCGAGAAAGCTCGAGTTGAAAATAAGGTATACCCCCCAAAAATGAAAAAAAAAAAAAAGTACTACTATGCCAGACAATAAAGAGAAGCTGATTTCAAGGATACCAATTTGTATACACAGTCTCTCTCTCTCTCTCTCTCTCTCTCTCTCTCTCTCTCTCTCTCTTTCTCTCTCTCTTCTCTCTCTCTCTCTCTCTCTCTCTCTCTCTCTCTCTCTCTTTCTCACGCATACGTACACACACACACACACACGCACACATAAACACACACAAATATATATGTATGTATGTTTGTATATATTAATATATATGTATATATGTATATATATATATGAATATCTGTCTATATATATACGAATATCTGTCTATATATATATACATATATATATATATATATATATACTGTATAAATATATACAATGTGTATATATATGCATATAAATATATGCAGTATATATATGAGTATATATATATACTGTGTATATATATGTTCATATTCATATGCAGTATATATATATATTCATATTCATATGCAGTATACACACACACACACACACACACACACACACACACACACACACACACACACACACACACACACACACACACACACACACACACACATGTATATAAGACTAGCCCAGGATTTACAAGTCCATGTGTGTTGCGCATGTGCGTGCTTGCTTGTGTGTGTAGGTGGGTGCGCTCACACATGTGTTCGAATCATGGATGTGTGAATACGCGCACGCACACGTGCACACACGCACGAGTTTGCAAGTTTTGGGTTATCGTGTCCTAGATACTATAGTGATGCCCGACTGCTGCCTTTTAGTTCAGTCTGTTCATGGTAAAACGCTATGGGAGTCCACCCTATACAAAACAATCCACTTTCTTGAGTATAGGCTTGCGATATTCCGCGTTTTCTATACTCCTAAGCAAACTATAAATACAGTGGCACAACAGTATGGACAAATGCTCCAGGCTAGTACAGTGGTAACGTGCCGGCCTCTCATCCGAGGGGTCGGCATAATGCAACAAATGCAACTTTTCTGCTGTGTGCGGGTGTGCGGCGGGTAAGGGCTAAGCCCACCCGAGTCAGCACCAGCTGATATACGTTAGCGAGTCGGCTATAGTCGACACAGGCCGGGCTCTCCTCATTGGCATAGCCCGGGTGAAGCTCAGCTTCGCATATCGGACTTATCCTTATCCTTAGTGTGGACAATCTGAACCAGTTGTTTCGGGAAAATATAAAGTCTTATCCAAGAAGGATTCCATGTAATGAAGATTCTGTCACCATAGGTAACTGTAGTTATACTATACTCATCTACATATACAGGAAACCTACAAACAACGTCGGTTTTACTAGATACGTAAGTGGACGTAGTTGTTGAAAAACAACTATGGAATTTTTCGTGGATGGTGCAAGACGAGATTTGTGCCTGTGCCTGGCCGGAGTTCCGGTGTGTGTACACATACGTCCATATACATACATACATGTATATCCAGACACACACACAAATGTGTGTATATATGAACACATATTTTATATGACCACAAACACGCACACACACACACAAACATATGTGCATATTTTATATGATTATACATACGCACACACAAAAAAAACACATATGTGAAAATTTTATATGACATATATCTATCTATCTATCTATCTATATATATATATATATATATATATATATATATACAGACACACACATATATATGTATATAAAATATATAAATATATGAATATTTGTAAACATATATATATAATTATACATACATGTGTATATGTACATATATGCGTGTATATATGTATATACATGCATATATATATATATATATATATATATATATATATATATATATATATATATATATCATCATCATCATTTGGGAGCTAACGCCAGCAGGGGTGCACAGCCGCATCCACCCTTTGCTTCCATCTACGAAGGTCCCTCATGGCGAGCCGCCAGGCAGGGGCCCAGGCTAACTCTAGCACCTTACGACAGGTTTGATATCGATCTGCCCAAGCCACGACCTTCTCGGTCGTCCCACAGGCCTCCTCCAACCTGGTGGGCAGGGTCACCCTGCGGGAATCGAGCCAAGTGGCCGTATAGCCTGAGTTGGCGATCACGTATTGTGCAAGTAACAGGTCCTTTACCGGTCTCACGGTGCAGCTGTTGGTTGGACACATACAGTGTTTATATATTTATACACACACACACGCACACAACTGTACCCCATGATCCGGCACAAGGATCTGATACAAAAGGCATCAAGACAAGATTCCAAACCACAAAATAGCGTCCAAGTTTCACTACAATATAGTAAAATTGGCAGTATCAGGGCCTTGAAAACACGTACCCCTGGTCCTTCTGCACAAGTACCGGCATCTCCAAATACTCTTGTTGAGATATTTCATAACTCCTGCTGCCAGGCCAATCCGCCCACTGACTTCCTGGTCAGAGTCGTGAACTGCACTATCGAGGTATGTAAAACTCTCTGTGACTTTGATGTTTTCACTGCATGCATGTACCAACTGCACAGGGTCTCCTAGTATGCCCCCAAAATCCTGGATCTAGGTCTTGGTCCTCTAGCCCCAGGGGCTTTGCTTCATTGCTAAATTCATCGAGAGCCATTACTAGGGTTTCCAGAAATTCAGATAGAATGGCAACATTATCAGCAAAGTCTTGATATTGCCCAGAGTTGCTCCACAGTGATTTTGGACAGAGCTCTACCCAGTATCCAATCCATACAAGTGTTGAAAAGTGTTGGTACAAGAACACTTTCAATGCCTGTATACAGCTTTGCTATGAATCCAACAATCCTTGTTGAAATTCGTCTTAGCCTCAGGATCTCCCAGAGTGATTCACGATGCACCGTATCAAACGCCTTCTTGAGGTTGATGTAAGCTGCCCACGTCCGAACTCACGACGGCGCTCTACAATGACCTGAAGCGCCAGGATGCAGTCTATTGTGGACTTACCAGGAGTGAATCCTAATTGCTCCTGCCTTTGGTGCCTCAGTTGGTGGTCTCTGATACGTCTCAGTAGGATGTGTGCGAGTATCTTGACTGGTATACTGACTAGTGTAATGCCTCGGTGATTGCTGCAGTCCCACCAATCCCCTTTCCCCTTCCAGAGAGGGATGACCACACCCCTCAGCAGGTCAGGGGTAATGGCACCAATATGCCAGATTGCAGATAGGACTGCATGCAAGCCCCTTGCCATAGGTTCTCCACCAGCCTTTAACAATTCAGATGGGATGTCACAAACACCTGCTGCTTTACCACTCTTTAGCTTGGAGATCACCCCCCTGACTTCAGTCAGGAAGGGTGGGTCCTCGCTGATGGGTGGGTCTATGAGGAATCTCAACTTTACCCACATCCATGTTAACTGTTGGTGTATCAACATGATACAACTGCTCAAAATACTCAGCCCAACGCACACGCACTTCATCACGATCTGAGATTATCTCGCTTGAAGAAGAACAGGGTCTGTCAGGCCCTCCAGTGTTGTGAGACGACCAGAGATAGCTTCGTCAAACCCCCGGGCACACTCGTCCTCCTTCAATCTGTCCAAATGAAACACCCTAGGGTGTTCATTTGGGCGACAGGGGATTCTAAAGTGGACCTTGAGAGTAGCCACAACTAATCTATGATCAGTTCCACAGAACTTGGCGCTTCGATACACCCTGCAGTTTTGTAGGATCCTCCATTGAGTGCTAACGAGGATGTGGTCAATGTCCTTGGCCACACTACCTGTATCGCAGTACCAAGTCCAACAATGCGGGTCAGAACGCTGGTACCAGGAACCAGAAATCATCAATTTCTGGGACCTAGAAAAGTCACAGAAAAGTAGGCTATTCTTGCTGCCAGCATCAACTCCTGAGCCATGAGGATAGACAGACATCTCGTAGCCAGCTCGATCGCAGCCTGATACCGCATTGAAGTCACCAAGAACAATAAGAATATCTTGCTGAGGACAGCTGTCTGTCACAGATGCAAGATTGGCATAAAACATCTCTTTCACATCAAGTTTATATACATCCATAGGAGTGTACACAGCAATACGAGACATGAAGCCAAATTAAAGCTTCAGTCACATTACCATAATACACTCATCGACTGGAGTGAGCTCTACTACCGAGGGTTAAAGTCTGCTGGAGATGGCTATGGCTACTCCCTGGAGATGGTCGCCATCACTGTGGCGACCAGTAATAAGTGCTGG
>NC_061833.1:12153948-12183948 GCF_019202785.1 Penaeus chinensis
AAAACAACAATAATAATAATAATAATAACAAAATTCGAATTTTCAATTTTTATCATTAATATCAATATTTTTTAAATTACTGTACTTATTGCAGTTATAATATTTTATATTATGATATTTTTTTGCGGTTATACAAATAATTACAATAATAAAAATAATAATAACAATAATAAAAACAATAATAACGACAATAATAGCAATAATAACGATTTTCTAATAATTATTATCATTATTTTTATTATTATTGTTACTATTGTAATTATTACAGTTATAATATATATATATTTTTTGCAATTATACTGATAATGAAAATAATGATAATGATAATAATAACAATATTAATAATAATGACAATATTATAATTACTATAATTATTAAAATAATTACTATGATTATTAAAATAATTACTATGATTATTAAAATAATTACTATGATTATTAAAATAATTACTATCATAGTTATTATTGTTATTATTGCAGTTATAATATATTTTCCTGTAATAATACTAATAATAAAAGCAATAATAATAATAATAATAATAATAATAATAATAATAATAATGATAATAATAATAATGACAATGATAATAATAAAAAATAGTAATAATAATAAAAATGATAATAATGATAATAATAATAATAATAATGATAATAATAATAATGATAATAATATCACAATTATTCCTATTATCGTCAAAATTACTGTTATAATTACTGTTTTCTCAAAATTCTTATTATTGTCTCTTTTATCATCATTACTGTCATGATTAAGACAATTATGATCATCATAATCATTAATACCCTAATAATTGCCAAAATCATCATTGAAATCGAAAAAACGTCCTTTTGGTGTAAACTTTCAAAAGAATTTGCCGCTTTTTCGACTTTTATGATGTTTTTCTTTTTCTTTTTTCTTTTCTTCTTTCTTTTTTTATTTTTTTTTTACTATAAATGGACATTGTTAAAGTTATTATCATCATTATTATCCTCATTATCATCATTATCATCCTCATTATCATCATTATTGTAATTATTAACATCATTATCGTCTTTATTATCATTATTACTGTAATTATCGCCGCCATATATATTTTTTTGCTAACTATACTACTAATAGAAATAATAATTATAGTAAAAAACAATAGTAATATAAATATTATATATAATAATATTATATTCATCTTTTTTATTAATATTATCATTATTATTGCAATTATTGACGCCATATATATACATATATATATTTATTGATAATACTAATAATAGAAACAATAAAAATAATAAAAACAATAATAATACTAATAACAAAAATCGAATTTTTTATTTTTATCATTAATATCAATATTTTTAGAATTACTGTATTTATTTCAGTTATAATATATATATTTTTTGCAGTTGTACAAATAATAACAATAATAATAATAATAATAATAATAACAATAATAATAGCAATAATAACGATAATTAATATTATCATTATTTTTATCATTATCGTTACTATTGTAATTATAACAGTTATAATATATATATATATTTTTTTTTGCAATTATGCTGAAAATAAAAATAATGGTAATGATTAATGCAATTATACTCATTATTATCATTTTTACCCAAATAATTGTCAAAATCATCATCGAAATCGATAAAACGTCATTTTTGAATAAGCTCTCAAAAAGCTATATTTCGTTTGTTTTTGCCGCTTTTTCGACTTTTGGGATTTTTTTTCTTTTTCCTTTTTTATTACAAATGGACATGACTATTGTTGTTATCATCATTATCACCATCGTATCATCATTATCATCATCATATCCGTCATTATCATCCTTATCATCATGACTATCATCATTATTATCTTTAATATCATCAATTATACTAATATCATCATTATTATCTCAATATCATCATTAATCATTAATATCCATAATTATTATATCAAAATTTCATCATTAAATTATCTAATATCATCATTATTATTCATATATCATCATTATTTTTATAATATACCTCTTATAATTAACTCAATCTCATAATTTTAAATCTAATATCACATCATTTATTATATCTTTAATTTACACATATATAATTTATCTTTAATATCATCATTATTATCATAATATCATCATTTTTATCATTCAATATCATCTATTATCCTCAATATCATCATTATTATACTTAATATCATCATATTTTAATCTAATATCATCATTTTTTTATCTCAATATCATCATTATAATCTTAATATCATATTTTTAAATCTAATTATCATAAATATTATCAAATTTATCATCTTTAATATCATTAATATCATCATTATATCAATCATTATTATCATTATATCTTTAAATACTAAACACATTATTATCTTTAATATCATCATTATTATCATAATTATCATCATTATATCTAATTATCACATTATTATTAATATCATCTTTATTATCATAATTTATCATCATTTTTACCCATAATATCATCATTTATCTAATATCATCATTATATCAAAAATATCTTTTACTTTAAATATCATTATAATATCATCATTATATCATTAATATCATCATTATATCATTAATATCAATTATATCTTTAAATTTATCTTCATTATAATCATTAATATCTCATTATTATAAATAATTCATCATTATATCATTATATCATATTATATCAAAAACATTTTATCTTTATTTTTCTTTAAATATAATTTAATCAATTTTCTAATACATATTAATTAATATCATTATTATTAAAAATTTATCATTTATCAAAAATATCATTTTTCTTTATTAACATTATAATTAATTCATTTTTCATTAAAAACCCATTATAAATTAAATATCCTTTTATATCTTTAAATTATTTTTAAAATTTTTTAAACATTACATTATATCATTATCATTATTTTTATTAATCATTAATTCTTTAATCTTTAACCTTCATTTTTCATTAAAACCCCATTTATCATTAAAAATTTTTATATCTTTAAATTATCTTTATATTTATAATTATATCTTTAAATAATTATTATCTTAATTTCATCATTATATCATTTTTTATTAAATTTTTATCTTTTATTCATTTTTCTTTAAATATCTTTTTTCTTTAAATATCATATTTTAATTTTATATCTTTAAATTTCCCATTATCATTTAATTACTTTTTATCATTTTTATATTACTTTAATTTTTCATTATCATAATTTATTATTATAAATTAAAATTTATTACATTTATACCCCATTATCATTTAATATCTTTTTTCATTAATTTTTCATAATATCTTTTCATAATTTTTCCCCATTATCAAAAAATATCAACAAAATTTTCATTATCAAAAATAATCATTATCAATTAATTCTTTTATCATTATATCATATTAATTTACATTAATCTTTTTATCATTATCATTAATTCATTATCATATTATTATCATTATATCTTTAATTTATATCTTTATCATTAATCATTATATTAATATCTATTTTATTCATTACTTTAATTTCTTTTCTTTAAAATATCTTTAAATTTTTTTATTTTTCCCATTATATCATTATAAATTAAATATCATTTTTTAATTTCATTTTTCTTAATTCTTTTCTTATATCATTTCTTTAATATCATTTCATTATTTTCTTTTTTTAAATATCATTTCTTTAATATCATTACCCTTTATATCTTTATCATTTAATATCATTTTCTTTAAATACCCCTTTTAAATTTTAATTTTTTTTAAAATTTTTATCTTTATACATTTTTAAATTATTATCATTTATATCATATTTATTATAAAATTTTAATTTTAATTATATTATCCCTCCCTCTCTCTCCTTCCTTCTCTCCATCTCTCTCTCTTCTTCTTTCTCTCCCTCTCTCTCCCTCCCTCCTTCTCTCTCCTCCTCTTTCTCCCTCCCTCTCTCTCCCTCTCTCCTCTCTCTCTCTCTCTCTCTCCTCCTCTCCTCCTCTCTTCTCCTCTCCTCTTCTCTCCCTCCTTCTCTCTCCTCTTCTCTCTCTCCGTCCCTCTCTCTCCTTCCTTCTCTCCCTCCTTCTCACTCCTCCTCTCTCTCCTCCTCTTCCTCCCTCCTTCTCTTGTGAGGCCTCCCACTCTCTTCCTCTATTCCTTTTTTTTCCTTAACCCCCACCCTTTGCTTTCTTCTCACTCTCACTTGCTGCTCTTCCTCCTCCTCTCTCTCTCTCACTCTCACCCTTGCTGCTCTTCCTCCTCCTCCTCCTCCTCTCTCTCTTACTTTCACCCTTGCTACTTTGTCTCCTCTTCCTCCTCCTCTCTCTCTCTCACTCTCACCCTTGCTGCTCTTCTTCCTCCTCCTCCTCCTCTCTCTCTTACTTTCACCCTTGCTACTTTGTCTCCTCTTCCTCCTCCTCTCTCTCCCACTCACTCACCCTTGCTACTCTTCCTCTTCCTCCTCCTCTCTCTCCCACTCACTCATCCTTTTGCTCTTCTTCGTCCTCTCTCTCTCCCTCTCATTCCCCCTTGCTACTCTTCCTCCTCCTCCTCCTCTTCTCTCTTTTTTCCACTCACTCCCCCTTGCTACTCTTCCTCCTCCTCCTCCTCTTCTCTCTCTTCCACTCACTCCCCCTTGCTACTCTTCCTCCTCCTCCTCTCTCTCTTCCACTCACTCACCCTTGCTGCTATCTCTCTCTCTCTCTCTCTCTCTGTCTCTCTCTCTCTCTCTCTCTCTCTCTCACTCTCTCTCTCTCTCTCAGTTCTGTCATTGTTTTCCTTATCTCCCTTAATTTCTCCTTTCTCTTCATATTTTTGTTCTACAAATCTTTAGCACTGATGTTCATGATTTTAACTTTTCCTTTATGCTAGCCTAGCTTACTCTCAAAGATTTTCTTTTGTTTGTTCATCTTTATCTGTTTTTCCTTTCTGTATAATGTTGCCCTACCCTTCCATCTACCTTTTCCCCTTCTATTTTTCTCAATACTCTTGCCCTTTATTATATGGGAACTATACTAAAGATCTACCCTCCCTGGATCTACCCTCTCTATGCTAGCCTTTCTCTATCCGCTCTCATTCCTGATCTCTCCCTACCTTTCCTTTATCCAAACTCTTATTTCGACGTCCCTACTACCCTAATTGAACCCTTAACCCTATATCCTGACCTTATCCTTGGTCCACGGAAATTCGTAGGATGCTGGAGGAGTTACAGCAGCCCGACACTTTATCTTATGTACACGCCTTTCATGTTCTATAGGCGTAAACCATGTAAACAAGTAGAGTGCAGAATAAGATTTTTTACTTTGTTTACTCACTGATGTCGGGCACTTTAGAACCGAGTATCTTCATGATACCGAACTGCCGCTTAGTTTTACACTTTTTATACACGTGTTGTGTCAGGATTTTAATGTTTTGTTAAATGAGTTTTGTTTTTGTTTCAATTTTTATTTGTTCTATTTTTTGTGATACCAGGCTATAATTATAAAAGCTTCGTGGCATGTTCTACTACTGTTTTTTTTTTTTCTTTTTTTCTTTTTTAGCATGATGATTAATATTGTTAATTTTTTTTTGTGTTCATTTTTAGCGTTTTATTGATATATTTTTAAACTCCGTGTTATACCATAAATATCTGTATCTGCACTTTCTTTTACTTTTTATATGTTATTTTTAAAACTGAAAGTGGATGTTTACTGGTCCCTGTATAAATATTGTATTTTAAATAATTCTTGTAAGAGAGTTGATGTACGTCTTGTCTCCCCTCCCGCCTATATAAGGGGGCCATTTGAGCTAAATAAAGAGTGTCAATTCAAACGTGTGTTTTGTCGACGGACACGAACGAGAAATGTTGTATCTGAGCCTTATTCTTGCCAATATTAGGAGAAGCTGGGCATGCTAATTAGTTTTTCATGTGTAGTGATTTTCATATAAGCACCTATACTACTACCTCGGACACCCCATTCTTCTCATGAGGGCCTGTAAGAGATTTTTATTTCACCTTTGCTCTCTTTCTTTTTTTTTTTTTTTTTTTTTTTTTTAGAGTAAACAGGGCCCACCTATCCTGGCCCTTATGCCTTTTATCCAGCTTCACGGAGCATCGTTACTTTGACGGTGTGACGAAAGGGCTCCTCCCACGGACACCTTACAGGTACCAACATTTTTGGTGGCGGCGGTGAGAATGTCTGTAGGAGATGAGCAGGTTTGCTCTTTAAAGCGGTACAGGTGCTTGCCCAGCCTTAGTGTTTTGTATATGAAACCAGTTCTCATTGTAGTGAATCCTTTTTGTGTATGATTATGTGTATTACTGTACATTAGCATTTACAGTGGGAAATATCTGGGCGATGTCCATGTGTTTTCTTAATGTTTGATAGCGTACGCTCAGTTTTTGTTGGCTCATATAATTAGGGACACTGTTTAACTTTACTTTATAATTCCTTGTACCAACGTGCGCTTTAGCAAGTGAGTTCATTTCTGTTCCTTATGATGATAATGTTGATAACAATAATAATGTACATTTGTAAAAAATCCCGAAAGTCTAAAAAACGGCAAAAACAAGCGCAATATAGCCTTTTGAGAGATTACTAAAAAATGACGTTTTTTCGATTTCAATGAAGATTTTGACAATTATTAGGGTAAAAATTATAATATTAAGCATAATTGCATTAATCATGACCATAAAGATGATAACATTGAGAATAATGAGAATTTGGATAAAATCATAATTATAATATTAATTTTGATAATAATGCGAATAATTGTTATATTATTATTATTATTATTATTATTATTATTATTATTATTATTATTATTATTATTATTATTATTATTATTATTATTATTACTATTTTTATGATTATACTTTATTATTATTATCATTATTATTATTATTATTATTGCTATTTTTATGATTATACTTATTATTATTATTATTATTATTATTATTATTATTGTTATTAGTTTTAATATTTCTATCATTAGTATAATTGTAAAAAAAAATACAACTGTAATAATTGCAATAATAACGTTAATATTGTAAATAATGATTTTAATAATTATCATAATGTCGTTATTTTTAATTGTTGTTATAATTTTTATTATTATTATTATTTTTATTATGATGATAATTACAAAAAAAAATTAAAACTGTAATAAGTAAAATAATATTGATAATAATTATAAAAGTTGAAAGTTCGATTTTTATTATTATTATTATTATTATTGTTTTTTTTAATTAATTTTATTATTTCTATTATTTGTATTATTAGCAAAAAAAGTATATGGCCGCAATAATTACAATAATAATGAAAATAATGATAATTATAATAAATGTGAAAGTTCGATTTTTATTATCATTTTTATTATTATTGCTTTTATTGATTTTATCATTTCTATTATGAGTATATTTAGCCAAAAAATATATATGGCGACATTAATTACAATAATGATGATAATAATGATGATAATGATGCTAATAATTGCAATAATGATGATAATGGTGATGATAATGGTGATGATAATGATAATGATGATAGCGATGCTAATTATACTCATAATAGAAATAATAAAAACAATAAAAGCAACAATAATAAAAATAATAACAAAAATCGAACTTTCATATTTATTATAATTATCATTATTTTCATTATTATTGTAATTCGTGCGGCCATATATATATGTTTTTGCTAATAATACAAATAATAGAAATAATGAAAAAAAATAAAAACTTTCAATTTTTATAATTATTATCAATATTATCTGTATTATCAATTTTATTTTAATAATTACAGTTTCATTCTTTTTTTTTCAATTATCCTCATAATAGAAATATTAATTATAATAATAACAATTATAACAACAATAATAACATAAATATCGACATTATGAAAATTAATAAAATTATTATTTACAATATTATCGTTGTTATTGCAGTTATTACAATTGTATTTTTTTTTTTTTTTTACAATTATACTTATAATAAAAATATTAAAAATAATGATAACAATTATTATTTGCGGGATTTTTTTCTTATTTCTTTTTTATTAGAAACGGACATTATTATTGTTGTTATCATCATTATCATCATTAGCATCATTATTGCAATTATTAGCATCATTATCGTCATTATTATCAATATTATTTTAATTATTGTCGTCATATATATATTTTTGCTAATAACAGAAATAATATAAATAATAAAAATAATAAAAACATTAATAATATAATAACAAATATCGAATAATATTAATATTAATAATAATAATAAAGATTATAACAACAATAATAACAAAATTTACATTATAAAAATGTGTAAAATCATTATTTACAATATTATCTTTATTACTGCAATCATTACAGTTGTATTTTTTTTTTACAATTATACTAATAATAAAATATTAAAAATAATAATAACAATTATAATAGTATTAATAACAATAATAACCATATTATAATAATTATTGCTAGTGTTATTTTCATTGTTATTTTTCTAATAATTACAGTTACAATATATATATTTTTTGCAATAATAATGATAATAATAAAATAATAATAATAATAATTATAGTAATAATAACAATAATGATAATAATAAAGATAATAATAATTATAAAATTGCAATTATTCGCATTATCAAAATTAATATTATAATTATTTTATTCAAATTCTCATTATTCTCATTGTTATCATCATTATGGTCATAATTAATGCAATTATGCTCATTATTATCATTTTTATCTGGTCTCTGTTGGACTTTGGCATGTGACATGCTGCATTACTATTTGCAGGGTGCACTCTCTTCACCGAAAACCCAAAGCAGCACTTTAATTTCACAAAGGGTCAGAGCATAAAAAGGACCACTCACATAGAAGGGACACTGCTTGAGGATCCGTACCTCCAGTGTGCCATTTCCTAATTTAAGCTGAGTTATTACTTAGTTTTTTTGTTGTTGCTGTTTTTATGATTGGTTGTTTCTTTGTTTCCTATTCCTTTCCCCCAGCTTGAGGATCCGTACCTCCTGGGAGAAAGATCTTCCACATTGTCGCCCGTATTTTTAGGGCCGTTTTAGCTTGTCTTTGCCGTTTGTTTGTTTTATATTTTACTTTGCCTTGGTCGATTCCTGCCTGACCTCGTGATCTATGCCCTTTTGGTGTTTTTATTTTTTTATTTGGCTTCCGACGCTAAATTGTTTCTTACACCACGTTTTCATTTCGTTACACAAGTGTTTTTATTCGGAGTTCCTCAGCACTATTCTTTTTATGTTAATCTCCATTCTGGGTTCGATATTAACTTGTTTAAATTAGGGTTAGTGTATTTTTTTCGTGCTAATACTCTGCTTAATAATACTTACGGAGTTGGGACGCCAACTTAAGGGTAAATGTTCGTGAGTTATTTTTTTTTTACATCTGGTGTTGATTTCCACGTGCATCACCCCTGCTGTGATTAAATTGGTGATGTACGCAACTATCAAAATTTCTCATGACTGAATTATTTGTAGACCTCCCTAATGAGTGCAATTTGTTCAATAAATATCATACCTGAATAATTTTATTCTTATTCTCGGTCGAGCCTGAACTCAACCAGACACATAAAAATCTACTTGGTCTACGCCCCGCTACAACTGTCTTTTTGGTAGGCAGCGGTGGAATAGAACAGTATTTTTTATTATAAAGTGCCTCGTACACGCAATAGCGCCCTAGGAGAACCCACTAAAGAGTCCTCGGGTTCCTCTGCAAACACCCTCCTAGAGGTCCCTGACTTTCCTCGAGTAGAGAACGCTCAATCCCTGACTTTGGGGCAAAGGTTGCAACCCCATGACCACTTCTCGCTCTCGATGTACGAAGAACTGGTGGATAAATTTGAGCGGCTAAATTCTCGGTTCGGTATCCTGGAAGGGCAGTACGCCAATATCGTGCGATTACTGGAGTCTAGGACATCCGAACCTCCCTCTCACGCTCGACCACCAGCTGCGACCTCTGCATCGCAGGCGGAAGCGTGGGTGCATGCGGTAACGACTGACCACTCGTCTCAGCGAGTCCCTGTCAACCCACGTCCGCTGGACCAGGGCATAACCCTACACGACCCGATCCCGCCTTACAGGGCGGAGGTCCCAGCCAGCCAGCCTTTTCGGAGGAATCAGGAGTTGGAAACCTTGTTGCGACACGTTGAGCAGGCCCATCCTTACGGGACGGATGAGGCTCTGATCCGCACCGCCCGTGCTAGCTGCAGGGGGACGGCGGACATCGTCATTAACTCCCCAGTTTTCGACGGGATTGGGACCTGGGACGAGTTTAAGGAGAACCTTCGACAACGTCTCCGGGGGACGTGCTCGTCAATGGAGTACCTACGGCATTTGGGGTCGTACGTACTTGATGACACTTCCCCTAGTGACTTTTATCTCGCGGTCGAAACCATGGTGTACCAAGGTATGCGGGATTATCCTGGGGAACTCGGACCAGCTGAACCTCTGATGCGGAGAACTTTTCTCCAGGGACTCCCAACCTGGCTGCGGGAAAAGTTCCTGCTGATAGAGGATCAGCCACTTTACCGAGTGGTCGAAACAGCCCAAAAAGTCTGGTACCATCGGCACTATGCTGGGAGGGTAGAGAAACCATTGGTCAGTTTTTCGAGCGAGTCAGGGCCTAAACCTCGCTCCTCTACTCCTCGGGAGGGTCGATCCCCAGCAGCTTCTCCTCCGGTGGATCCCCTGGCTGACTTGCCGGTACGCACTCGAGAACCCCGACGCTGGTGTCACCTCCATCAGGTGACTATGCATGATGCTTCCGAGTGTCGTGCGGTGCGGGAGGGTAATCAGTGCACCCGGTGTGGCCGCCGAAGACACGTGGTTGGACGGTGCTTTTTTCGCACAGAACAGCGTAGCGCACCGCCCGACAGAACACAACAACCACAACCACAACGAACCAGAGATAGAGATGATGGTGGACGCCGAAGGGAGCGACAGTTCCACTGAACCGGAGCTCCCCGAGGCACTGATTCAGGCGGGACGGCCGCTGTTGAATTGGGTGGTTGCTGGGACTAAGGTCCTGGCTTTCCTTGATTCAGGAAGTGAGGCAACGGTGGTGAAGGAGTCCTGTTTCAGGAGGATTTCCAACACCCCGCTCTCACGTCACACGCCTGGTCTCAAGGGGGGCATCTGGGGCCGCGTTGGACATCAAGGGCAGGGCAACCCTTGAGTTTAATTTTTTTCCGAGCCTGTAAATGCCGGCACTCGGTGGCCGTGGTGGACGACGACACCAGGTTTCCAGCCGAGGTGCTTATAGGTGTAGACTTGCTACGAAGATTTAATTTTAAGTTGAATCTCTCCCCTGCTCCAGGGGCTAGTTTTGCTACCTTCAATGGGGCCCGACTCGAGGACCGAGAAGGTGCGGCGAGATGCGCGCAGAGAGTCTTGTGAACGGCGGGAAGGACGGACTGGCTTGTGTTGAGAGCGACCTCGTTCGTTGGTGGACCTCTCCTTACCGGAGGTTGACGTTTGGGTCGTCAATGATCAGGGAGCTCCGATTGAGATCGAGCAAAGATTCGTCCTCGGCTATGCGGCGATCGTGGAGGAGGTTTCACCTAATCGACTTGAATACGACGCGGAATCTTGGGACCAGGATTCCGGCGTCAACATGGAAGATGTGGGCTTATGCTTCGGGGATAGTCGGGGAGCTTTGGGCATGGCTTCCCCGACTCCCATCGATGATGGAAACGAACCGGGTGTTCTGATGGCGGGCTTTGAGGACCGGTTCGATTTTACATATGGACTTAATGATTTTGGCTACAACACGGATGAGTTTGAGGTCTTCCCGGTATGTTCTTTCAAGAACGAGGAATTTCCCTCACCCGTAGGGGTGGCTGGTGTTCCCCGGGTGAATCTTGCTCACCTGTCGTCAGTTCAACGTGAACAGGTCATCCAGGTACTTGATCGTTACCCGGATCTGTTTAACGAAGGGCTGCCTCCGGGTGTGGTGCCGCACATGAAGCATAAGATCAAATCCACGGACGACCAACCTGTACGTGTGAAACTATGGCGCCTCCCGGAGAGTACACGGCAGTACATCCGTGCGGAGTGCGACAAGATGCTTGCAGACGGGGTGATCGAGCTTTCTTGTTCTCCATGGCTCTCTCCCGTTGTGCTTGTGAAAAAGAAGGACGGTACGACACGCTTTTGCGTCGACTACCGTGCCTTGAACGCGAAAACGGTTGCTGACGCATACCCCACACCAAGGATGGACGCTGCCATTGATCAGCTGGTGGGTAAATCTTGGTTTAGCGTCCTCGACGCCAAAAGCGCCTACTGGACCGTTGAGGTGGATGAGAGGGACCGAGAAAAGACGGCTTTTACGGACGGCTTCCGTTTCTTTCAGTTTTCGCGTATGCCTTTTGGATTGACGACGGCTCCGTCAACTTTTCAGAGGGCTATCGCCGCTGTTCTCAACCCAGTGTTGGGCCCCCACGCGCTTGCATATCTCGACGACGTCGTGATATACAGCGCAGGGTTTGAGCAGCACCTATCCCACCTCGATGCCGTATTGCAGTTACTCGCTGGAGCAGGGTTCAGGCTTAACCTCTCCAAGTATCGCTTCGCAACCGACACTTTTCGTTTTCTTGGCCACCAGATTACACCGGCCGGGGTTTTGCCTGACCCCGATAAAGTTACAGTGATGCTGTCCCGTGTCAATTACCAGTCTTTCCTATAACACAACCCTTTATGGCTTGGATCCTAACACGCTTGCAGCCTGTTCTCTTTCAGAGCCTTGCCTTCATCCTGGCCGTGGAATCGGGATTAGTCTTGACGGTAGCCAACCCGACGACACGTTACTAATCCCGTCTTTTCCCTGCTAATCTAGCCATATTCAGTCATCCTGTTTCTCCTACTTCTTTCTAATCTATTTTCTACTTTTCAGATCATCTCCAGTAGGACGGCAGCCGGGCCTAGCAGCCAGCTTCTGTTCTGTGGAGTGATCCTACATCTGATAGTTTATACCCGCCCTTGAGCCACGCGGGATTAATTGTTTTCTCACCTCTCTGGCAGGGTCACACTGTCGTCACCAATGTCCTGGATGTCTGCAAGACCCTGTGCAGATAAGAATTTATTAATTTCAAGTTTGGCCAAGCTATGCTTCGTCTTTAGGACTCAGTCCCGAGAGTCCTCTTGGAGCGATTAAATACCCCAATCGACATTGTCCCGGAGCTGAGGTCGGTCTACGCTTTTTCCCCATGACAGGAACGTAGAGTTGGACTTTGTACAGACCTGTAGGAATCTATCTTTTCTACGGAGTATTCTTGTAAATAGCACCCTTTCCTATCTTCCTCTTAACCTTCTTCTCTACCTTTTCTATCCTAGTAGTATAGTACAACACCAAGTTTTGTTTGGCTTCAAAGCGCCTTGGCGCCTTACACCTTTTAACGCATGTTCCACCAGCTTCATCATGTTTCCCTTTTTGTTTTTTGTTTTTTTATATTGTATGTTGTTCACGTTATTAAGCTTAAGATATTTCTTAGTTTTCAGGTCTAATCTTAGTAATCGTTTTATACTATTATTAAATAGTATAAAACGATTACTAAGATTAGACCTGAAAACTAAGAAATATCTTAAGCTTAATAACGTGAACAACATACAAAATAAAAAAAACAAAAAACAAAAAGGGAAACATGATGAAGCTGGTGGAACATGCGTTATGACATTCCAGAGCTGTTTCAGGACCGAACCCATGACTTCATGTCATCACCTTCATGGAGGTCTCTCTGTTTGGGTAAGCTCTGATGACCCCTTTTTACAGGTCGCCTGAGAAAGCTGTAATTGTTCATATGGAGATGTTACCTCTCCCTCGAAACCCACTAATTAATTTTAAGCAAGATCCTCCACTGGATCCTCTCAGCGCTATACATAAGGTCGTGTGTCACTTATTCAATTAGTAATGCAGTGTGTTAGAACACACCGGGCCCAAAGAATAAAACAAGTTTGTCTAATACACTCTTGTGTCCGTAGAGACGACGCTTCGAGGGCTTCCAAAAGGGTTCCGCCCCCTTCGGGTCTAAGGCGATTCGTTCGCCAGCTCTCTCTTACTCAGGTAAGGGTGCCAAGTTGATAACGACTCCAGCTGGTGTTCCGCACTGGCGTGAGGGCACATCCTCCTGATGCACCCGCCTTCCGAGATTCCGCAATGGCGTGCGGGCGCATCCTCCTGATGCACCCGCCTTCCGAGATTCCTCACTGGCGTGCGGGCGCATCCTCCTAATGCACCCGCTTTCCGATGTTCCCCACTGGCGTGCGGGCGCATCCTCCTGATGCACCCGCCTTCCGAGATTCCGCACCGGCGTGCGGGCACATCCCCATGATGCACCCGCCTTCCGATGTTCCGCACTGGCGAGCGGGCGCATCCCCGTGATGCACCCACTTTCTGACGTTCTGCACTGGTGTGCGGGTGTACTTTGTACGACCGCCTTTCCGATGTCCCCGTGACGAGCGGGCGCGCTCCACATGCGCACCAGCCTTAGGATAGATCCTGCCGAGATGATGGACCCTGAGATGTTCGCCGACGTGATGGTCTTTGCCCTCTGCACTGCGTCAGAGCCGACTTTCGCTCTGTCCATGACTTCGTCAGAGCCGACTGTTGCTCTGGTTCCTGAGACCTTCCGGGCACCTTTGCTTCTGTCTCTCGATCGTACCTCGCGAGAGATGGAACGAGTACCTCGCAGATACACCTGTTATTTAAGGAGTCTCTCCTGCGATACTAGTCTTTCCCGTCCCCTTATTAGGCGACGCACTGCCCGGGGGAGGTGTCGTAGTGTACGGCTGCGCACTCGCCGACTCTAAGGTCAATCTCGCCTGGACTGACATCGTCCTCGGGCGCCGAGTGGTTGAGGCCACATGCCTGCCTCCTCTACCACGGAACAAAGGACGTGAGGAACTCTGCGATGCTGCCATTGACTGGGATGAAACGTCCCGGGCTCCGCTTCCACCGACGATGCGGGCGCATTCGCTGTGCACCCGCACGAGGCTGGTGCTTCACCCGCCATTCGCGCTTCGCCCACGTGACTCTAGTGCGACTTCATAATCCGTGACCAAAGCCATACGAGCCGCCAAAGCCAGTGTAATAAACTAATGTGAACATGGTTATAAAAATAACCAAAGAACGTATTTTAAACCAAGTCTCGTTAATTGGATGGCGTTGAAGTCTCCAAGAAAAAAATAAAGATTTATTTATTTTCTAAGTCCAATACCGTAGAGAGTTACAGCCCGAAATGCACAATTTCCACGCAAATTGTACATTACCAGTTTTCCTAGGTATTCTTTCCTTTATTATTATTTTTTAAATATTCTATCTCTTTGGCGACGCTTCCAAAGTGTCAATATAACCCCTGAAGAGAGTAATGGTTGTTACATATTTTGGCTGTTTGTTTTTCTCTCCCTCTCTCTTTTCATGGTGGTTCGGGTCCTTTGGGTTGTTTGGACTATCGAACTATCGGGTTGGTCTTCCGAAGCTTTGCGTATCTTCTTTTCGCGCCATGCTTATGGGGAAGACAGTTTGGTCCTGACTTCTATGGGGAATAGTGGTTCCGCTCTCGGTATTGGGATTTACTTCATTTGGAATTACAGCGCTTAGGATTTACCTCGCTTTGCGCCAGGGTTGACGAATCCGTGTTTTTGCAAGCTAAGTATTTTAATGGCTGTGTGTAGGAGACATCTGGTCTCTGTTGGACTTTGGCGTGTGACATGCTACATTACTATTTGCAGGTTGCACTCTCTTCCACGAAAACCCAAAGCAGCACTTTGATTTAACAAAGGGTCAGAACATAAAAGGACCACTCACATAGAAAGGACAGTGCTTGAGGATCCGTACCTCCAGTGTGCCATTTCCTATTATAAGCTGAGTTATTACTTAGTTTTTTTGTTGTTGTTTTTATGATTGGTTGTTTATTTGTTTCTTTTTTTCCCCAGCTTGAGGATCCGTACCTCCTGGGAGAAAGATCTTCCACATTCTCGCCCGTATTTATAAGGCCGTTTTAGCTTGTCTTTGCCGTTCTTTGTTTATTTGTTTTACTTTGCCTTGGTCGATTCCTGCCTGACCTTGTGGGTGTTCAGGCAGTCTTCGTGATATATGACCTTTTAGAGTTTTATTTTTTTACTTGGCTTCTTCGTACACGTTTTTCTCTCGTTAACTACACAAGTGTTTTTATTCAGAGTTCCTCAGCACTATATATATATATATATATATATATATATATATATATATTTAGTTTGTTTGTTAATCTCCATTCTGGGTTGGAGATTAACTTGTTTAAATTAGGGTTTGGTGTATTTTTTGTGCTTATAATCTGTCTAAAAATACTTATGGAGTTGGGACGCCAACTTAAGGGTAAATGTTCGTGAGTTATTTTTTTTTACATCTGGTGTTAATTTCCACGTACATCACCCCCGCTGTGATTAAATTGGTGATGTACGCAACTATCAATTTCTCATGACTGAATTATTTGTAGACCTCCCTAATGAGTGTAACCTGTTAAATAAATAGCATACCGTCATAGAACTTTCACTCAGTCCCAGGCAGGAAAACAAACGTCATCTGTGTTAAGTTCTGGTTCTGACTAAAGCTGAATGCTTAACGTTCTTGGGCTTGGGTCTCCTAAACAGCACATTGCTGGTTACTCTATCTCGCAACCCTGAAAGGCTGTAAAAAAGCTATATGAATCAGAGTATATTAAGCTGATATTCTAGAATAGATCATAACTTCGCTACACCTGGGTTCCCACTTCCAGCAGGTGGATGCTCAATCCGAAGGGAAGAGGAAGAATTCTATGATCTTGCATATTTCTTCCATACACGTCCACGCAGACGCTCAGCCTACGCTATCTCCCTTTTCACATTTACACACACATCCAACATTTAGCACACGCATTCTGTATTTTCCTTCCACCCTCTTTTCATACAACATTCACATCCCCATACACAACACACACGGTTCCCGAACCTACTAATCGGGTGGTGGCAGCGTGACGTAGGCCTGGAACCTTACACCTGTTCACTGCAGACGAATCTTTTCCTGAATAATTTTATTCTTATTCTCGGTCGAGCCCGAACTCAACCAGATATATAAAAATCTACTTGGTCTATGCCCCGCTACAATAACAAAAATCGAACTTTCATATTTACTATAATAAAATAATAATAATAATAATAATGATAATAATAATAATAATTCCCCGAGACCAAGAAATACCGGGTTGGCGTCCAGCGGGGGGTTAGTCTGTCTCATGAGTAGGGTGGACCCTTAACCTTGGTCGGCGACTTCCCTAGAGATGGTGTCTCGATAAAAAAACCTCCGCTTGGACATGAAATACTAGATGGCGCCTGGCGCGGAATATTCAGCCACTTGACAGTAAGGTAAAAATGCATCTTTTCATTCTATGCAAACTAGAAATAAACCATACCGCATCGTCCGTCGAGCGGGTCAACAAGGGACGCGTCCCCCAGGGAAAGACCAGCCTGGTGTCGAAAAATATGCTACTGAGTCTAACTCTTCCCACGAACAAAATCTGCATAGTCACCAGGACGGGATCGCTCCCAACCCTGGCCCTACAGGCTCACCACCTAAAATTAATCAAAAGGAAAAGAGAAAAAATGGACCGGGGATGAATACAAGGAAGTACTATACTGTTTCTATTATGCTTTGGAAGATCCAGCAAAGAATAATACTGAAGATACTTATATTAGATGGTGTGCACGCAATAGCGAAAGCGACAAATTTGATTATCTAGATGCAAATGAATTAGCCAATGTTAGAAGATATATCATCCGAGATAAAAGATTAACAGATATTGAAATATCACAAATTAAAGAAAGGGTTCTGAATGATACAAGGGAATTTGCTGCTGGGGCAGTATTAGGTGAAAGCATTTAAACCAATGAGAAAGTTGATGTTGAGGAAGGCATTGTTGCAAACGTTTTAGAAACAAATGAAGGTATAGATCAGGGAAATGGTTTGGTGGATATTGATCGGCCAGTGGTTAACCAAGAGGAATTATTATTAATGAGTGCAGATATACTGGAAGAAGTTTCCATAGTAAAACAAACTGAAATGACTGATAGGGAACCTCTATTGAAAATTCGACACACCCACAAATTTAAAAGCATACCTATTTTAGGCAATGAAGCATTAAGACAACTTTGTGAGGAAATTGACCCTGATATAACAGAATTAAACCAGCTTATTTACACAACATCTAAAGTACTAAAAAAAAAAAAAAAAAAAAAAAAAAGTGTAGTGTGAAAGCAAAAAGAAAGACAAAGAACAAACGGAAACCTACTAAATCTAAATGGCAACTCAAGAAATATTCTTGCTAGAAGAACTGCAGAAAGATAAAGAGATAAAATCTGGACAAGCTAGAAGAGTATTGAAAAAAAAATATGACATAGGAAGTAAAGAACAAATATCGGCAATCAAAGAAGAGCTAAACCAAAAACTGCAATTAAAAGCTCAAAGACTGCGTAGGTTTACAAAGAGAAATAAGTTTTACAGGCAAAATAAGATTTTTGAAACTGATGCCAAAAATTTTTATCGAGAAATTGGGAAGACAGAAATCACTGTAGATTTAAATACCGTCAGAAGACCAGGTTCGTGAGTTTTGGAACGAAATTTGGGGCAATAAAAATGACATAATGAAAATTCCGAATGGTTAAAAGATCTAGAAACCAACACTTATAATAAACCGACACAGTAATGGAAGAATATCAATACTGACGAGATTGGAATGGCACTAAGAAAGTCTCATAAGTGGAAATCCCCAGGAATAGACCAAGTTCCTAACTTTTGGCTAGCCACACTACACTGTACACACTCCAAATTAGCTTCAAATTTCAATAAGTTAATGACAGAGCCAGACTCAACACCTAAATGGTTCTGTTTAGGTAATACTTACTTGCTTGCAAAAACAAACGATACTGCTAATTCTAAAAAATATCGCCCAATTACCTGCTTATCAACATCTTACAAACTGCTAACATAAATTCTGTCCGAAAGAACATATGCACACATGGAGGAACAGAGCATCTTCCTCATTGAACAAAAATGATGCAGAAAAGAATCCTACGGCTCCAAAGACCTACTTATTAATAAAATAATATTAGAAAACGCAAAATATAAAACACAAGAACTTAAGTACCATATTGATTGATTACAAAAAAGCCTTTGATAGTTTTGCTCACTCAGGGATTCTACGATGTCTTGGAATGTTTAAAGTGTCACCTACTCTCATTAATTTCCTTAGAACAACTATGACGTTATGGGAAACCAATCTTTTTCTCTCCCACTCGAATGATATCATCAAATGGTATGCGAATCAAATGTGGGATTTTTCAGTGTGACTCTCTTTCCCCTCTTATATTTTGTATGACACTAATACCGCTTTCCCAACTTCTAAATGGAACAGGTTATGAATATAAAATCAATGACAGGAAAATAAATCATCTCTTTTATATGGACGATCTAAAACTATATGCTTGTAATGAAGGAGAAATTGAAGCTAAAATGAAAGAAAAGATTTGAAAGGTCGATCATGAAAACAGAATTGAACTCTATAAATAGAATAACAGCTATAAACACTCTTGCAATACCGGTAGTAACGTACAGTTTCAATGTCATCAACTGGGATTTGAGTGAACTAAGGAGATTAGATTCCAAAATTAGGAAACAGCTTACTAGTCATGAAATGCATCACCCAAAATCAGATGTAGATCGACTATATTTACCAAGAAATAAAGGAGGAAGAGCCATGATTCAACTGGAGCTATCGTGCAAAACCTCTACTATAGAACTTTCGCAGTACTTAGATAATGCAAATGACTGGATGCTTCAATTAGTTAACTTCCACGAAAACGCCACAAAATTACACTCTGTTATAAAAGAATCTAAACAATTTTCTAGAGTCTTGAAATTGAAAATGACTAACTTCTAACACCAACTGAGAATGCCCGTAAAACAAAGAAAATGGCTAAAAATATCGGTGTGAGGCAGCTAGAATCCCGATGGCAAGAAAAGCCTCTTCATGGACAGTTCGCATCTCGAGCTAAAAATGCTGATGTTGATGAAAACGCAACCCATCAGTGGCTGAGAAGCTCTGGACTGAAAAGGGAAACAAGGTTTTATTCTTGCTGCTCAGGATCAGAGCTTGTTCACTCGAAACTATCAGGCTAATGTCCTGCACAATGGTGCTGACCCAAAATGTGATGAGAAAACATTAACCATTGACCACCTTGTCTCTGGCTGCTCTATCCTAATGCCAGATGAGTACAAAAACCGCCATGGCAGGGTTGAGCAATATCTGCATTGGAAGATCTGCAAACATTTTTATGTGAACACATATAGTTACTGGTACGAACACCACCCAGAATCTGTTACAGAGGTTCAAGATTTCACAATCCTATGGGACTATCCAATACACACTGATCGCACGATACAGGTCAATCGTCCAGACATAGTCATTAAGGACAAGAAAAATAACACATGCCTTCTCATAGACATGAGTGTGCCATCAGACAGAAATGTTTCTTCAAAAGTGTATGAAAAGCTTGCAAAATATAAGGATTTAGAAATCGAAATTGAAAAGATGTGGCACCTAAAAACTAATACTATCCCTGTTGTAATTGGTGCATTGGGCCTGATAAAGAAAGGAACGAATCAATATGTGGAGAAAATACCTGGAGATCCATCACTACAGGAAATTCAAAAAATAGAACTGAACAGCACAGAGCAATGAGCATCTAAATAAACTTCATTATTTGATTGTTTTACAATAATAATAATAATAATAATAATAGTAAGTAATAGTATAATAGTAATAATAATGATAATAATTATAATATTGCTATTATTCGCATTATTATCAAAATTAATATTATAATTATGATTTTATCCAAAAAATCATTATTCTCATTGTTATCATCATTATGGTCATAATTAATGTTATTATGCTCATTATTATAATTATCCCCCTAAAAATGTTCAAAATCATCATTGAAATCGAAAACACGTCATTTTTTAATAAGCTCTCAAAGGGCTTGTTTTTGCCGCTTGTTCGACTTTTGGGATTTTTTTTATTTTTCCTTTTTTTATTACAAATGGACATTATTATTGTTGTTATCATCATTATTAACATCGTTATCATCATTTTCATTATCATCATCATTATCATCATTATCATCGTTATCATCATTATTGCAATTATTCGCATCATTATTGTCCTTATCATACTCATTATTGTAATTATTGTCACCATTTATATGTTTGTTAATTATACTTATAATAGAAATAATAAAAACGATAAAAGCAATAATAATAAGAATAATAACAAAAAATCAAACTTTCATATTTATTATAATTATCATTATTTTCATTATTACTTTAATTATTGCGGCTATATATATATTGTTTTGCTAATAATAGAAATAATAAAAATAATAAAAGCAATAATGATAATAATAACAACAATCGAACTTTAAATTTTTACAATTATTATCAATATTATCAATATTATTTTAATTATTACAGTTTATTTTTTTTTTTTTTTTTTGCAATTATCCTCATAATACAAATAGTATTAATAATAACAATTATAACAACAATAATAACAAAAATAACGACATTATAATAATTATCAAAATCTTTTGTTATTGTTATTATCGCAATTATTACAGTTGTATTTTTTTTTACAATTGTACTAGTAATAAAAATATTGAAAATTATAATAACAGTTATAATGATAATAATAATAACAATAATATCCATATTATAATAATTATTCATTGTTTTATTTTCATTATTATTATTATTTTATAATTACAATTAAAATATTTTTTTTTTCCAATAATAATAATAATAATAATAATAATAATAACAAAAATGATAATAATAATAATAATAATAATAATAATAATAAAAATAATAACAAAAATGATAATAATAATAATAATAATAAAAATAATAACAATAATGATAATAATAATAATAATAATAATTATAATAATATATACATATATAATAATATACATATAGTAATATATATATATAATATATAATAATAATATATAATAATAATAATAATAATAATAATAATAATATATATATACATATATAAGTCTAGTTACACACATTTCCCTTCTCTCTTCTTCCTCTTCTCCTTCTTCCTCCTTCTGTCTCCAGCCTCTCCTCCCTCTACCTTCCCCCTCTCTCCTTGCCTCTTCCTATCTCTTTCTCCCCCCCTCTCTCTTCCTCTCTATTTCCCCCCTCCCTCCAGTCTCCCCTTCTCCCTCCCCATCTACCTCTCTTCCCTTCCCTTCCCCCTTCCTATCTCCTCTCTTCTTCTCCCTTCCTCTCCCTCCTCCCTTCCCGTCATGGGCAGGAGACCGACAGACAGTGAACATATCTGCAGTCTCTAAACGAATTCTGACTTGCCATGTACCACGGAAGCACGGCGGTCTTCATTTCTAAAGGAACACGAGGTTGCCCACCAACATGCTTTGGTACTTCTGGCATACCCGTTCCTCCAAAACCGGCATTAAGAACATTTTTTTGGCGTCTTAGTAGCCGCATGTGAATCTGGAAAGTGTCATCACCCACAGCTAGAAACGGCGACATCAGTTCCTGACTTCACCAAAGGCTGTTGACGTCTTCTCTCTCTCTCTCTCTCTCTCTCTCTCTCTCTCTCTCTCTCTCTCTCTCTCTCTCTCTCTCTCTCTCTCTCTCTCTCTCTCTCTCTCTCTCTCTCTCTCTCTCTCTCTCTCTCTCTCTCTCTCTCTCTCTCTCTCTCTCCTTCTCTCTCTCTCTCTCCCTCCCTCCCTCTCTCTCTCTCTCTCTCTCTCTCTCTCTCTCTCTCTCTCTCTCTCTCTCTCTCTCTCTCTCTCTCTCTCTCTCTCTCTCTCTCTCTCTCCTTCTCTCCTTCTCTCCTTCTCTCTCCCTCTCTCCCTCCCTCTATCTCTCTCTCTCTCTCTCTCTCTCTCTCTCTCTCTCTCTCTCTCTCTCTCTCTCTCTCTCTCTCTCTCTCTCTCTCTCTCTCTCTCTCCTTCTCTCCTTCTCTCCTTCTCTCTCCCTCTCTCCCTCCCTCCCTCTCTCTCTCTCTCTCTCTCTCTCTCTCTCTCTCTCTCTCTCTCTCTCTCTCTCTCTCTCTCTCTCTCTCTCTCTCTCTCTCTCTCTCTCTCTCTCCCTCCCTCTCTCTCTCTCTCTCTCTCTCTCTCTCTCTCTCTCTCTCTCTCTCTCTCTCTCTCTCTCTCTCTCTCTCTATCTATCTATCTATCTATCTATATCATTGTCGCCAAGGAAATATAAGATTCGTTTTTCTTGAAAAAGAGAGAGAAAGAAAGAAAGAAAAAGAAAGCGTGATCCATGCAATTGTACGAAAAAGAAAGAAGGGATTGTCTAAAAAGGGAAATATAAAGATCTGAAGATAAATATATAAGTAAATGATTACAAAATTGGAAGTGGGATGGAAAGTAAAAATGAGAAGACACGGAGTAAGAAGGAAAAAAGAAATGTCTCCCGTAAAACTTAAACGATTTCTTTGAACAGGAGAAGAAGGCATTGTTTTCTTTGAACAGTAAAATGGGTGACTAATTTATACCTTTCTTGAGGTTGGTTGTGTATGGGAGATCTGAGTTAGCGATATAGAAATTACAGAAGAATTTTAAAAAGGTAACAGGAGGCACATAAAGACGGAGCGGGTAGGGAAAGGAAGAGCGAGAGAGGGAGAGGGAAGGGAAAGGAAGAGCGAGAGTTAGAGGGAGCGGGATGGGAAAGGGAGAGCAAGAGCGAGAGAGGGAGAGGGAAGGGAAAGAGAGCGAGAGGGAGAAGGATGGGAAAGGGAGAGCGAGAGAGGGAGAGGGAGCGGGATGAGGAAGGGAGAGCGAGAGAGAGGGAGAATTAAGGGAAAAGGAGAGCAAGAGGGAAGGGAAAGGGAGAGCGAGAGGTAGAGGGAGCGGGATGGGAAAGCGAGAGCGAGGGAGAGGGAAGGGAAAGGGAACGAGAACGAGAGAGGGAGAGGGAAGGGAAAAGGAGAGCGAGGGAGAGGGAAGGGAAAGGAGAATGAAAGAGGGAGAGGGAAGGGGATGGGAAAGCGAGAGGGAGAGAGGGAGAGGGAAGGGAAGGGGAGAGCGAGAGAAGGAATGGGAAGGGGAAGAGAAAGGGAGAGCGAGAGGGAATGGGAAGGGGAAAGGGAGAGGGAAGGGAAAGGGAAAGGGAAAGGGAAGGCAAACGAGAGAAAGGGAAAGAGAGAGGGTGATGGAAGGGAAAGGGACGGCGACAAAGGGAAAGGGAAAGGGAGAGGGAGAGGGAGGGAGAGGGAAGGGAAAGAGAGAGCAAAAGAGGGAGAGGGAAGGAAAAGGGAGAGCGAGAGAGGGAGAGGGAAAGAAAAGGGGGAGCAAGAGAGGGAGCAAGAGAGTGGACGGCGACAAAGGGAAAGGGAAAGGGAGAGGGAGAGGGAGGGAGAGGGAAGGGAAAGAGAGAGCAAAAGAGGGAGAGGGAAGGAAAAGGGAGAGCGAGAGAGGAGAGGGAAGAGAAAAGGGAGATCTAGAGAGGGAGAGGGAAAATAAAGGGAGAGCGAGAGAGAGAGAGGGTAGGGAAAGGAAGAGCGAGAGAGGGAGAGGGAAGGGAAAGGAAGAGCGAGAGGTAGAGGGAGAGGAAGAGCGAGAGAGGGAGAGGGAGAGGGAAGGGAAAGGGAGAGCGAGAGGGAGAGGGAAGGGAAACAGAGGGTGAGGGAAAGGGAGAAAGAGAGGGAGAGGGAAGGGAAAGAGAGCGAGAGGGAGAAGGAAGGGAAAGGGGGAGCGAGAGAGGGAGAGGGAAGGGGAAGGGAAAGGGAGAGCGAGAGAGGGAGAGGGAGCGGGATGGAGAAGGGAGAGCGAGAGAGAGGGAGAATGAAGGGAAAAGGAGAGAGACAGGGAAGGGAAAGGAAGAGCGAGTGGGAAGGGAAAGGGAGAGCGAGAGGTAGAGGGAGCGGGATGGGAAAGGGAGAGCGATGGAGAGGGAAGGGAAAGGGAGAGCGAGGGAGTGGGATGGGAAAGGGAGAGCGAGAGAGGGAACGGGATGGGAAAGGGAGAGCGAGGGAGAGGGAAGGTAAAGGGAACGAGAGAGCGAGGGAGGGAGAGGGAAGGGAAAGGGAACGAGAGAGCGAGAGAGGAAAGGGAAAGGGAGAGCAAGAGAGGGAGAGGGAAAGGAAGGGACGAGCAAGAGAGGGAGGGGGAGGGGGCGAGGGAGAGGAAGAGGGAGAGGGAACACGAGAGATTGGAAGAAGGAAGGGAAAAGGAGAGCGAGCGAGAGGGGAGAGGGAGGGAAAGGGAAGCGAGAGGGAGACGGAAGGGAAAGGCAGATGTGAGAGAGGGAGAGGGATAGGGAGAGGAAAGGAAAGGAAAGGGAAGAGAGAGGAAGGGAGGGAGAGCAAGACGAGGAAGGGAAAGGAGAAGGGAGAGCGAGAGAGGGAGAGGGAGAGGGAGAGGAAGAGGGGTGGAGGGAAACGCGGAGAGAGGGAGAGGAAAGGGAAAAGTACGAGTGAGCGAGGAGAGGGAGAGGGAAAGGGGGGAAAGGGAAGAGCGAAAGAGAAAGAGGGAAGGGGAAAGGAAGGGGAAGGGGAAAGGGAAGGGGGAAGGGGATAGGGGAAGGGGAAGGAAGAGCGAGAGGAAGGGAGGAATGGAAATGGAGAGCAAGAGAGGGAGAGGAAAAAGGAAAGGCAGAGCGAGAGGGAAGGGGAAAAGGGGAGGAGCGAGAGTGAGAGAGAAGGGAGAGGGGAGAGGGGAAAGGGGAGATGGGAAGGGGGAGAGGGAAGGGGAGTCGGAAGGGAAGGAGAGATCGAGAAGGAGAGGGAATGGAAATGGAGAGCAAGAGAGGGGGAGAGGAAAAGTAAAGGATAGAGCGAGAGCGATGAGGAAAGGGAAAGGGAGAGGCGAAGGAAGGGAGAGGGAAGGGAGAGGGAACGGGAGAGATAGGGAGAGGGAAGGGAAAAGGGGAAGAGCGAAAAAAGGGAGGGGGAAAGGAAAAAGGGGGAGAAAAAGGGAGGGGGTGGGGGGGAGTGAAGGGAAAGGGAAGGAGAGGGGAGAAGGAGAGGGAAAGAAAAGGGGGAGCAAGAAAGGGAGCAAGAGAGTGGACGGCGACAAAGGGAAAGGGAAGGGAGAGGGAGAGGGAGGGAGAGGGAAGGGAAAGAGAGAGCAAAGAGGGAGAGGGAAGGAAAAGGGAGAGCGAGAGAGGAGAGGGAAGAGAAAAGGGAGATCTAGAGAGGGAGAGGGAAAATAAAGGGAGAGCGAGAGAGAGAGAGGGTAGGGAAAGGAAGAGCGAGAGAGGGAGAGGGAAGGGAAAGGAAGAGCGAGAGGTAGAGGGAGAGGAAGAGCGAGAGAGGGAGAGGGAGAGGAAGGGAAAGGGAGAGCGAGAGGGAGAGGGAAGGGAAACAGAGGGTGAGGGAAAGGGAGAAAGAGAGGGAGAGGGAAGGGAAAGAGAGCGAGAGGGAGAAGGAAGGGAAAGGGGGAGCGAGAGAGGGAGAGGGAAGGGGAAGGGAAAGGGAGAGCGAGAGAGGGAGAGGGAGCGGGATGGAGAAGGGAGAGCGAGAGAGAGGGAGAATGAAGGGAAAAGGAGAGAGGACAGGGAAGGGAAAGGAAGAGCGAGTGGGAAGGGAAAGGGAGAGCGAGAGGTAGAGGGAGCGGGATGGGAAAGGGAGAGCGATGGAGAGGGAAGGGAAAGGGAGAGCGAGGGAGTGGGATGGGAAAGGAGAGCGAGAGAGGGAACGGGATGGGAAAGGGAGAGCGAGGGAGAGGGAAGGTAAAGGGAACGAGAGAGCGAGGAGAGGGAGAGGGAAGGGAAAGGGAACGAGAGAGCGAGAGAGGGAGAGGGAAGGGAAAGGAAGCGAGAGAGAGGGAAGGGAAAGGGAGAGCAAGAGAGGGAGAGGGGGGGGAGGGAGAGGGAGAGGGAGAGGGAGAGGGAGAGGAGAGGGAGAGGGAGAGGGAGAGGGAAAGGGAGAGCAAGAGGGAGAGGGAAGGGAAAGGGGGGAGAGGGGAAGAGAATGGAAAGGAAGAGTGAGAGAGAGAGAGGGAGAGGGAAAGGAAAGGGAAAGCGAGAGAGGGATGGGAAAGGGAGAGCATGAGAGGGAGAGGGAAGGGAAAGGGAGAGCAAGATAGGGAGAGGGAAGGGAAAGGGAACGGGAGAGAGAGGGAGAGGGAAGGTAAAAGGAGAGCGAGGGAGGGAGAGGGAAGGGAAAGGGATAGCGAGAGACGGAGAGGGAAAGGGAGAGAGGAAGAGGGAAGGGAAAGAGAGCGGGATGGGAAAGGGAAAGCGAGAAGAAGAGGGAAGGGAAAGGGTGAGCGAGAAATGAGAGGGAAGGGAAAGGGAGAGCGAAAGAGGGAGAAGGATGGGAAAGGGAGAGAGAGCGAGAGAGGGAGGGAACGGGATCGGAAATGGAGAGTGAGAGAGGGAGAGGGAAGGGAAAGGGAGAGGGGGAGTGAAAGGAAAGGGAGAGCGAGAAAGGGAGAGGGAAGGGAAAGGGAAAGCGAGAGGGAGACGGAAGGGAAAGGGAGATTGTAAGAGGGAGAGTGAGAGCGAAGGGAAAGGGAAAGGGAAAGGTAGAGGGAAGGGAAAGGGAGAGCAAGAGAGGGAGAGGGAACGGAAAGGGAGAGCGAGAGAGGGAGAGGGGGGGGAGGGAGAGGAAGATGGAGAGGAAGAGGGAGAGGGAATGCGAGAGAGAGGGAGAGGGAATGCGAGAGAGAGGGAGAGGGAAGGGAAAAGTAGAGCGAGCGAGAGAGGGAGAGGGAAGGGAAAGGGAGAGCGAAAGAGGGAGAGGGAAGGGAAAGGGAAAGGGAAAGGGAATGGTAGAGCGAGAGAGGGAGAGGGAGGGGGATGGGAAAGGGAGAGTGAAGGGAAAGGGAGAACAAGAAAGGGTAAGGGAAAGGAAAGGGAGAGCAAGAGAGGGAGAGGGAGAGGGAGAGGAAGAGCGAGAGATGGAGAGGGAAGGGAAAGGGAGAGCGAGAGAGGGAGAGGGAGAGCGAAGGGAAAGGGAAAGGGAAAGGGAGAGGAAAGGGAAAGGGAGAGCAAGAGAGGGAGAGGGAGAGAGGGAGAGGGAGAGGGAAGGGAAAGGGAAAGGGAGAGAGAAGGGAAAGGGAGAGCAAGAGAGGGAGAGGGAAAGGAAAGGGAGAGCAAGAGAGGGAGGGGGAGGGGGAGAGGGAGAGGAAGAGGGAGAGGGAACACGAGAGATTGGAAGAAGGAAGGGAAAAGGAGAGCGAGCGAGAGAGGGAGAGGGAAGGGAAAGGGAGAGCGAGAGGGAGACGGAAGGGAAAGGCAGAGTGAGAGAGGGAGAGGGATAGGGAAGGGAAAGGAAATGGAAAGGGAGAGAGAAGGGAAAGGGAGAGCAAGAGAGGGAGAGGGAAAGGAAAGGGAGAGCGAGAGAGGGAGAGGGAGAGGGAGAGGAAGAGGGTGAGGGAACGCGAGAGAGAGGGAGAGGAAAGGGAAAAGTAGAGTGAGCGAGAGAGGGAGAGGGAAGGGAAAGGGAGAGCGAAAGAGAAAGAGGGAAGGGGAAAAGGAAGGGGAAGGGGAAGGGGAAGGGGAAGGGGATGGGGAAGGGGAAGGAAGAGCGAGAGGGAGAGAGAATGGAAATGGAGAGCAAGAGAGGGAGAGGAAAAAGGAAAGGCAGAGCGAGAGGGAAGGGAAAGGGAGAGCGAGAGTGAGAGAGAAGGGAGAGGGAGAGGGAAGGGGAGAGGGAAGGGGGAAGGGAAGGGGAAGGGGAAGGGAGAGAGAGATCGAGAAGGAGAGGGAATGGAAATGGAGAGCAAGAGAGGGAGAGGAAAAAGTAAAGGTAGAGCGAGAGGGAAGGGAAAGGGAGAGCGAGAGGGAGAGGGAAGGGAGAGGGAACGGGAGAGAGAGGGAGAGGGAAGGTAAAAGGAGAGCGAGAGCGAGAGAGGGAGAGGGAAAGGGAGAGAGGAAGAGGGAAGGGAAAGGGAGCGGGATGGGAAGGGAAAGCGAGAGGGAGAGGGAAAGGAAAGGGAGAGCGAGAAAGGAGAGGGAACGGAAAGGGAGAGCGAAAGAGGGAAAAGGATGGGAAAGGGAGAGAGAGCGAGAGGAAAAGAAAAGGGAGAGCGAGGGAGGGAGGGAACGGGATGGGAAAGTGAGAGTGAGAGAGGGAGAGGGAAGGGAAAGGGAGAGTGAGAAAGGGAGAGGGAAGGGAAAGGGAGAGGGAAGGGCAAGGAAGAGTGAGAGAGGGAGAGGGAGCGGGATGGGAAATGGAGAGCGAGGGAGAGGGAAGGGAAAGGGAAAGCGAGAGAGGGAGAGGGATGGGAAAGGGAGAGCGAGAGGTAGAGAGGTAGATTATACTTATAAAAAAATATTAAAAATAATAATAACAATTATAATAATAATAATAACAATAATAACGATATTATAATAAATGTTATTAATGTTATTCTTAATATTATTGTTATTTTTCTTATAATTACAGTTATAATATATTTTTGGCAATAATAATAATAATAATGATAATAATAATAATAATAATAATAACAATAATAATAATAATGATAGTAATAATAACAATAATATTAATAATAATAATAATAATAATAATAACAATAATAATAATAATGATAATAATAATTAGAAGAAAACTAGTGATAATAATGATAATAATTATAATATTGCAATTATTCGCATTATCATCAAAATCAATATTATAATTATGATTTTACCCAAATTCTCATTATTCTCATTGTTATCATCATTATGGTCATAATTGATGCAATTATGCTTGTTATCCTTGTTACCACAATAATTGTCAAAATCATTATTGAAATCGGAAATAACGTCATTTTTGAGTAAGCTCTCAGGAGGCTAGATTTCATTTATTTTTGCCGCCTTTACAACTTTTCGTTTTTTTGTTTTATTACAAATGGACATTATTATTGTTGTTATCATTATCATTAGCATCATTATCATCATTATCATCACCATTACCGTCATTATCATCATTATCCTCATCATTAGCATCATTATTGCAATTATTAGCATCATTAGCATCATTATCATCATTATTATTGTAA
>NC_061833.1:12186448-12192271 GCF_019202785.1 Penaeus chinensis
ATTACCGTCATTATCATCATTATCCTCATCATTAGCATCATTATTGCAATTATTAGCATCATTAGCATCATTATCATCATTATTATTGTAATTCTTGTCGCCATATATATTTTTTTGCTAATTATACTCATAATAGAATTAATAAAAACAATAAAAGCAGTACTAATACAAATAATAACAAAAATCGAACATTTATATTTATGATATTTATCATTATTTCCATTATTATTGTAATTATTGCGGCCATATATATTTTTTGTTAATAATACAATTAATAGAAGTAATTAAAAATATAAAAACAATAATAATAATGATAATTGTAGTGTACGGCTGCGCACTCGCCGACTCTAAGGTCGATCTCGCCTGGACAGACATCGTCCTCGGGCGCCGAGTGGTTGAGGCCACATGCCTGCCTCCTCTACCACGGAACAAAGGACGTGGGGAACTCTATGATGCTGCCCTTGACTGGGATGAAACGTCCCGGGCTCCGCTTCCACCGACGATGCAGGCGCACTCGCTGTGCACCCGCACGAGGCTGGTGCTTCACCCGCCATTTACGCCTCGCCCACGTGATTCTAGTGCGACTTCATAAGCCGTGACCAAAGCCATACGAGCCGCCAAATACAGTGTTAAGAACTAATGTGAATATGGTTATAAAAATAACCAAAGAACGTATTTTCAACCAAGTCTCGTTACTTGAATGGCGTTGAAGTCTCCGAGAAAAAATAGAGATTTATTTATTTTCTAAGTCCAATACCGTAGAGAGTTACAGCCCGAAATGCACAATTTTCACGCAAATTGTACATTAACAGTTCTCCTATGTATTCTTTCCTTTATTATTATTTGTTTAATATTCTATCTCTTTGGCGACGCTTCCAAAGTGTCAATATAACCCCTGAAGAGAGTAATGGTTATTACATATTTTGGGTGTTTGTTTTTCTCCCCCTCTCTCTTTTCATGGTAGTTCGGGTCCTTTGGGTTGTTTGGACTACCGAACTATCGGGTTGGTCTTCCGAAGCTTTGCCTATCTTTTTCTTTTCGCGCCATGCTTATGGGGAAGACAGTTCGGTCCTGACTTCTATGCTGGACAGTGGTTCCGCTCTCGGTATTGTGCTCGCTTTGGATTTACTTCGTTTGGAATTACCTCGCTTGGGATTTACCTCGCTTCGCGCCAGGGTTGACGAATCCGTGTTTTGCAAGCTAAGTATTCTTATGGTTGTGTGTGGAAGACACCTGGTCTCTATTGGACTTTAGCGTGTCATACTGCACTACTATTTGCAACGGTGCACTCTCTTCCACGAAAACCCAAAGCAGCCCTTTGATCTCACAAAGGGTCAGAGCATACAAAGGACCACTCACATAGAAGGGACACTGCTTGAGGATCCGTACCTCCAGTGTGCCATTTCCTAGTTTAAGCTGAGTTATTACTTAGTTTTTTATTGTTGTTGTTTTTATGATTGGTTGTTTCTTTTCTTTTTCCTTTCCCCCAGCTTGAGGATCCGTACCTCCTGGGAGAAAGATCTTCCACATTCTCGCCCGTATTTTAAGGGCCGTTTTAGCTTGTCTTTGTCGTTATTTTGTTTATTTGTTTTACTTTGTCTTGGTCGATTCCTGCCTGACCTTGTGGGTGTTCAGACAGTCTTCGTGATATGACCTTTTGGTGTTTTATTGTTTTACTTGGCTTCCGCCGCTAAGTAAATTTCTTCGTACAAGTTTTTATCTCGTTAACTACACAAGTGTTTTTATTCAGAGTTCCTCAGCACTATATATATATATTTTTTGTTTGTTTGTTAATCTCCATTCTGGGTTGGAGATTAATTTGTTTGAATTAGTGCTTGGTGTATTTGTTTGTGCTTATACTCTGTTTAAAAATACTTATAGAGTTGGGACGCCAACTTAGGGGTAAATGTTCGTGAGTAATTTTGTTTTTACATCTGGTGTTGATTTCCACGTACATCACCCCCGCTGTGATTAAATTGGTGATGTACGCAACTATCAATTTCTCATGACTGAATCATTTGTAGACCTCCTTAATGAGTGTAACCTGTTAAATAAACATCATACCGTCATAGAACTTTCACTCAGTCCCAGTCAGGAAAACAAATGACATCGTTGTTAAGTTCTGGTTTTGACTAAAGCTGAATGCTTAACGTTCTTGGGCTTGGGTCTCCTAAACAGCACATTGCTGGTTACTCTATCTCGCAACCCTGAAAGGCTATAAAAAGGCTAGATGAATCAGAGTATATTAAGCTGATATTCTAGAATAGATCATAACTTTGCTACACCTGGGTTCCCACTTCCAGCAGGTGGATGCTCAATCCGAAGGGAAGAGGAAGAATTCTATGATCTTGCTTTTTTCTTCCATACACGTCCACGCAGACGCTCAGCCTACGCTATCTCCCTTTTCACATTTACACACTTACACATCCAACATTCAGCACACACAATCTGTATTTTCCTTCCACCCCTTCTTATACAACATTCACACCCCCATACACAACACACACGGTTCCCGAACCTACTAATCGGGTGGTGGCAGCGTGACGTAGGCCTGGAACCTTGCATCTGTTCACTGCAGACGAATCTTATTCTCGGTCGAGCCCGAACTCAACCAGACAAATAAAAATCTACTTGGTCTACGCCCCGCTACAATAATAATATAGAAAATCAAACTTTGACTAAATTATTATTATTATCAATATTATCAATATCATCAATATTATTTTACTTATTACAGTGTTAATATTTATTTTTACAATTATCCTCATAATAGAAACATTAATAATAATAATAACATTTATAACAACAATAATAAGAAAAATAACGACATTATAATAATCATTAAAATCATTATTTGCAATATTATCGTTATTATAATAATAATAATGATGATAATATTAATAATGATAATAATAATAATAATAATAATGATGATAATAATAATAATAGTAATAATAATAATACTAATAATGATAATAATAGTAATACTACTACTACTACTACTACTACTACTACTACTACTAATAATAATAATAATAATAATAATACTACTACTACTAATAATAATGATAATAATAATAGTAATAATCATAATAATAATAATAATAATCATAATAATAACAATAATAATAATAATAATAATAATAATAATAATAATAATAATAATAATAATAATAATAATAATAATAATAATAATAATAATAATAATAATAATAATAATAACAATAATAATAAAACTAGTAATAATAATAATACTAATGATAATATTGCAATTATTCGCATTATTATCAAAATTAATATTATAATTATGATTTTACCCAAATTCTCATTATTTTCATTGTTATCATCATTATGGTCATGATTAATGCAATTATGCTTATTATTATTCTTTTTACCCTAATATTTGTCAAAATCATCATTGAAATCGAAAATAACGTCATTTTTGAGTAAGCTCTGAAAAGGCTATATTTCGCTTGTTTTTGCCGCTTTTTCGACTTTTGGGATTTTTTTTCTTTTTCCTTTTTTTATTACAAATGGACATTATTATTGTTGTTATCATTATCATTAGCATCGTTATCATCATTATCATCATCATTACCGTCATTATCATCATTATCCTCATCATTAGCATCATTATTGCAATTATTAGCATCATTAGCATCATTATCATCATTATTATTGTAATTCTTGTCGCCATATATATTTTTTTGCTAATTATACTCATAATAGAAATAATAAAAACAATAAAAGCAGTACTAATACAAATAATAACAAAAATCGAACATTTATATTTATTATATTTATCATTATTTCCATTATTATTGTAATTATTGCGGCCATATATATTTTTTTGTTAATAATACAATTAATAGAAGTAATTAAAAATATAAAAACAATAATAATAATAATAATAAAGAAAATCAAACTTTGACTATATTATTATTATTATCAATATTATCAATATCATCAATATTATTTTACTTATTACAGTGTTGATATTTATTTTTACAATTATCCTCATAATAGAAACATTAATAATAATAATAACATTTATAACAACAATAATAAGAAAAATAACGACATTATAATAATCATTAAAATCATTATTTGCAATATTATCGTTATTATAATAATAATAATGATGATAATATTAATAATGATAATAATAATAATAATAATAATGATGATAATAATAATAATAGTAATAATAATAATACTAATAATGATAATAATAGTAATACTACTACTACTACTACTACTACTACTACTACTACTACTAATAATAATAATAATAATAATAATACTAATACTAATAATAATAATAATAATAATAATAGTAATAATCATAATAATAATAATAATAATCATAATAATAACAATAATAATAATAATAATAATAATAATAATAATAATAATAATAATAATAATAATAATAATAATAATAATAATAATAATAATAATAATAATAATAATAATAATAACAATAATAATAAAACTAGTAATAATAATAATACTAATGATAATATTGCAATTATTCGCATTATTATCAAAATTAATATTATAATTATGATTTTACCCAAATTCTCATTATTTTCATTGTTATCATCATTATGGTCATGATTAATGCAATTATGCTTATTATTATTCTTTTTACCCTAATATTTGTCAAAATCATCATTGAAATCGAAAATAACGTCATTTTTGAGTAAGCTCTGAAAAGGCTATATTTCGCTTGTTTTTGCCGCTTTTTCGACTTTTGGGATTTTTTTTCTTTTTCCTTTTTTTATTACAAATGGACATTATTATTGTTGTTATCATTATCATTAGCATCGTTATCATCATTATCATCATCATTACCGTCATTATCATCATTATCCTCATCATTAGCATCATTATTGCAATTATTAGCATCATTAGCATCATTATCATCATTATTATTGTAATTCTTGTCGCCATATATATTTTTTTGCTAATTATACTCATAATAGAAATAATAAAAACAATAAAAGCAGTACTAATACAAATAATAACAAAAATCGAACATTTATATTTATTATATTTATCATTATTTCCATTATTATTGTAATTATTGCGGCCATATATATTTTTTTGTTAATAATACAATTAATAGAAGTAATTAAAAATATAAAAACAATAATAATAATAATAATAAAGAAAATCAAACTTTGACTATATTATTATTATTATCAATATTATCAATATCATCAATATTATTTTACTTATTACAGTGTTGATATTTATTTTTACAATTATCCTCATAATAGAAACATTAATAATAATAATAACATTTATAACAACAATAATAAGAAAAATAACGACATTATAATAATCATTAAAATCATTATTTGCAATATTATCGTTATTATAATAATAATAATGATGATAATATTAATAATGATAATAATAATAATAATAATAATGATGATAATAATAATAATAGTAATAATAATAATACTAATAATGATAATAATAGTAATACTACTACTACTACTACTACTACTACTACTACTAATAATAATAATAATAATAATAATAATACTACTAATAATAATGATAATAATAATAGTAATAATCATAATAATAATAATAATAATCATAATAATAACAATAATAATAATAATAATAATAATAATAATAATAATAATAATAATAATAATAATAATAATAATAATAACATTAATAATAATAATAATAATAATAATAATAATAATAACAATAATAATAAAACTAGTAATAATAATAATACTAATGATAATATTGCAATTATTCGCATTATTATCAAAATTAATATTATAATTATGA
>NC_061833.1:12192371-12194871 GCF_019202785.1 Penaeus chinensis
ATCATCATTATCCTCATCATTAGCATCATTATTGCAATTATTAGCATCATTAGCATCATTATCATCATTATTATTGTAATTCTTGTCGCCATATATATTTTTTTGCTAATTATACTCATAATAGAAATAATAAAAACAATAAAAGCAGTACTAATACACATAATAACAAATTAAATATTATTATACTCATAATAGAAATAATAAAAATAATAAAAGCAGTAATAATACAAATAATAACAAAAATCGAAGTGATGGTATTATTACGAAAAAATATATATAAGGCCACAATAATTACAGTAATAATGAAAATATTGAAAATAATGTTAAAAAATAAAAATTCGACTCATGTTATTATTATTATTAATACTGCTTTTCTTTTTATAATTATTTCTACTGATAGTATAATAGACAAAAATATATCTGGCGGCAGTAATTACAATAATAATTGTAATAATGAGTATAATGATTCTAATAATAGCAATAATGATGATAATGAAGATAATAATGATGATCATGATGATAATGCAGATAATAATAATAATAAGTATCCATTTGTAATAAAAAAAATCGCAAAAGTCGAAAAAGCGGAAATTCTGGCGTTATATAGCCTTTTTAGAACATATTCCAAAATCTTAATAATGAATTTTACAATTATTTAGGTATAAATGATAATATATATTTTTGTTTTTTGCATTATTTGCAATAATAATGATAAGAATGAGAATAATGAGAATTCTGATAAATTTTGATTGGAAAAAAAAAAAAAAAAAAAAAAAGTCCACAAAATACATTTATCACCCATTTTTATGTTTCTCTGTTGCTCTGTTTCTTATTTTGTGTTCCTAAGGAATTCTTAAAACCTGGCGAGTGTTCATTCCAAAATACATTTCTTTCTTCCTTGGATCCTGTGTCCTTGGAAGACGCATTTTCCACTGTAGATTCTTAATCACTCTCCTATTTATGAAATACTCTTATGATACTGGAGTTATCATCACTATTGTTAGGATTATTGTTATAATTTATATCACTATCATTATATCTTATATTATATAACATTATTGGTTGTCATCAGCATTATTATCAGGTATTTGATTATTTGTGTAGTAGGAATATTAGTGGTAGTTGTCGTAATAGCAGTATAACAATATAATGATTGTAGTGATGATAATAATAACAACAATAATAATGCATAATAATTATAACATCAACAACAACAATACAACACATGAGTTTCTCCTATCTAGTCTCTAAATCCGCGTTTTCTTACATCTACTGCCTTCGAAGAACATCGCAACCTTTGCCTCGTGACTAGTTTCTTTTTCCCCCAATTCACGGCCTTCTTTTCGTTGGTTTCGGCAAAAAGCAAGACTCCTTCTACTGAGTCAATACAACAAAATGTTTAGTTTGCAGGAACATGTAGATAAATGTTTTGTTGTTGTTGTTTTTAAGTATTTGAACATGGACTTAATTATTTTGATATATATATATATATATATATATATATATATATATATATATATATATATATATATCAACTTAGATATATACATATATATGTATATATCAATACATACATTTATATATCTAAATCTATCTATCTATCTATCTATCTATCTATATATATATATATATATATATATTTGTGTGTGTGTAGTTATTTATATATATACATAATTTATTGTCGTAATTTTTTTTTATATAATTTTGATTATTATTAATGTTATCATAATTGCTCTTTTTATTATTATTATTATCAATTCTAATATTATTATCCCTATTAGTTATAATTATTATTTTATTCATTACTATAGGATAATTGTTCTTAACATTTTCATCATTACTGTTATCTTCATTATCATTGTTATTATCATCGTTAACATTATTTTAATTATTATAATCTATTTTATAACCAATATTATTATCGATAATATAATTGATATTGTCATGATCAACATCATTAATATCGATAATTTCATTATCTTCAGTTTCATTATTATCATAATCATAGTTCTCTCTTATTTTACTGTTATATTTACTATCTCACCGTTATATTTACTTTTATCATGTTTGTTATTAAATATTTTTCATTATAAATTTCTCATTCAATTGTTATTGTAATGACCAGATATATGTTATATATCGGTTTATGTACGTAAAGACAAAGCTCCAGAGAGTTTACGAAAACTTCTCGAGGTATCCTTTGAAATCATAACATCCCATTTTTTATAACAGTTCATGGTCACAGAAGGGAGTCAGAGCGCATTTTTATTTAAGCAAATCAACTTGTGTTTGATTACATCAACAAAGTACAATGTGCAATAAATTAAGTATGATCATAAAATAAAGTTAATAATGATTATCTTATATTCTAAAAGGGTTTTTAACTAAAATCATTACACATTTCCTATTTACTTGTCTCAGTATTTGTAACTGTAATGCAGCGAACAAAAATAGGCAATGATACTAAAATAATTATACATTCATTTTATGTCATTTTAGT
>NC_061833.1:12199871-12209685 GCF_019202785.1 Penaeus chinensis
CTCTCTCTCTCTCTCTCTCTCTCTCTCTCTCTGTCTATGTCTCTCTCTCTGTCTCTCTACCCCTTTCTCACTCTCTCTCTCCCTTTCTCCCACTCTCTCTCTTTCTCCCTCTCCCACTCTCTATATCTCTTTCTCCCCCCCGCCTCTCTCTCTCTCTCTCTTTCTCTCTCCCTCTCTCTCTCTCTCTCTCTCTCTCTCTCTCTCTCTCTCTCTCTTTCTCTCTCCCTCTCTCTCTCTCTCTCTCTCTCTCTCTCTCTCTCTCTCTCTCTCTCTCTCTCTCTCTCTCTCTCTCTCTCTCTCTCTCTCTCTCTCTCTCTCTCTCTCTCTCTCTCTCTCTCTCTCTCTCTCTCTCTCTCTCTCTCTCTCTCTCTCTCTCTCTCTTTCTTCTCTATCCTAAATCTCCCTTATTTTAGATTTGCGCACCTTTTGCCATAAAGGAAAAGTGTCTTAAGTTTTGTCAAGGTATCCACTTCACACACTTAATTTACTGTACTCTTGGTTGACATATACGAAAAGTTTTACCTCTCTCTCTCTCTCTTTCTCCCCTCTCTCTGTCTCTCTCTCTTTCTCTCCCTCCCTCCCTCTTCAAGAAGGCTGCTAGCATCTTTGATATACACATGTCTATATCATTTGAGAAATGACACTTATTTTAAACACTACATGAAGAACACAAGGAGTCTGTAGTATATAATCCGATCAGTACTTACATGCTTTGCTTTGCCATGATGTTATCGTCAAAACTGTGTTGGTTTCCATCGTGTTTTTGGAGGAGTGAGGTTTTACTACGATAATGTTGTTTACACACATCGTCCGATTACAGTAATGAAATATAAATTTATTTTCTCTCGACTTTATACAGACATGTTTACTTTACTTGTGTCCCTTATAGATGCCATATAAAAAAACAAAATGAATTGTGTTTATGGCTAACAAAGGCAGATTACTTGTTCAAACTATTATGCATACGTGTTGTATTCACTAAACGCAATGTCGTAGACATGAATAGTGACACGCTGTATTCAACACGAAATAAAAATGCTATGTTTTATTTCTTCGTTCTCTTGTTACAGACTCCTCTATAAATATATCTAATGCATTTCTTTTGAAAAAAATATAAGCATAACAGGACTTTCTGGTGGAAAAATAAGCAAAATAGGGCGTTGTGGCCCCTTGCAAGAATTTCATGTTGGTTTTCAGCATGAAAGGGCGGTGTCTAAACGATGACGTAAAATAGCACAACGCGTTGCCGAAATCCGAACGCCTCGCGCAAGCGTTGTAAAATATCCACCACGTTGGTGTTTTTTTCTGTTTTACCAAAGACGGTCTTACTATAACAAATGTGACAAAAAAATGCTATGTTTTATTTCTTCGTTCTCTTGTTACAGACTCCTCTATAAATATATCTAATGCATTTCTTTTGAAAAAAATATAAGCATAACAGGACTTTCTGGTGGAAAAAATAAGCAAAATAGGGGCGTTGTGGGCCCCTTGCAAGAATTTCATGTTGGTTTTCAGCATGAAAGGGCGGTGTCTAAACGATGACGTAAAATAGCACAACGCGTTGCCGAAATCCGAACGCCTCGCGCAAGCGTTGTAAAATATCCACCACGTTGGTGTTTTTTTCTGTTTTACCAAAGACGGTCTTACTATAACAAATGTGACAAAAAAATGTTTTATAATCAGAATAAGGTAAACGACGTGAATGGGACTGGAACTGGTAACAGTGAAGGTGCCTCGTCCGGCAGGTGTTCCGTGGGTGAGCAGCATGGGCCCGGTCGTTAACAAGCTACTGCTAGAAAGAGATGGACAAAAGAGGAAACCGAGCAAGCTATAGTATGTTATCTGAAAGATCAAATGGAAGGTAAGAGAGGTTACAGACAGAGGATGCACCAGGAGGGGGGAAAATCTTGGAATGTTTGAAATCTCAGAACAGCATCTAGCATGTACTGCAGTTGAAATGGAAGATTTGGAAAAGAAAATAAACAATAGAGTGCAACAGGCAAGTTTAGATGAACAGCAAATGCCTCGAGAAAGTCATATGGAAGAAAGTCGAAATAAATGATAAACAGCAGAAAAGCTTGATCTGGAAAGGAAAAATAGTCTTAAAGCCAGAGAATTTAAGATTGTCATGGAAGAACTGAAGCAGAGAATCTCTGCCACGAAAGAAAAATTAAAAAGATTCGTCTCAAGAACCACTCAGTATCGACAGAATATATTTAGAAATATATTAGAGGAAAAGGGAGCAAGTAGCGGCTGATGCAGAGGCATCTAGATAGTTTTGGAGCAACTTATGGGACAATCCAATTCAGCATAATGAGAGTGCAGAATGACTAAAGCAAGGTGAACAGGAAATGAAACGGGTGCAGAAATACAGTGACATAAATATCACTAAGGAAGATGTAAATAGCAATATAAGGAAAATAACCAAGTGGAAGTCCCCCTGTTTGGATGGAATTCAAGGTTTTTGGTTGAAAAGGCTCACTAACCTGGCAACTTAATCAGTGCTTGGTGACTGAAAAGGTGGATTGATTCAAGAAGATCCAAACAAAGGCAGCGTGGTTGGAAACTACCAAAAAATTATGCTAAATATTCTGACACAAGGAAAGAGGTACCCCAAGATCTATATCCACACTTTGCTTCTCACATGCTGACTTTGCTAGGCGATCAGTATGATTATGCCTAGGCATTCCAACATGTGATGGAATCCACACAAAACGTATATTATGGCCTCATTCCTTTCCATGATACACGTTTATCATGATGTCATTTGCAATATTTCCTGCACCTTTGTCTTGAGTGTTAACAGCCTGGAGAGCACTCTGTGAATCACAGAAAATTACCCCTGAGCCTTGATTCAATAGAAATTCGGTGGCCATGAGTATTTCTGCCAACTCAGTTTGCGTAGTGCTAGCCCAGTCATAAACCCTCCTATAATCCTGGTGCTGCAAAATATTGTTTTTACATACAACAAAGTGCATCCTGCTCTGCTCCCATATTGCAAGGATCCGTCAGTGTAGCATTCATATGCATTGGACAGAGTTTCTAGATGCTCATTTATAATTGGAAGTGCATACTTCTTAAGTATAATATACGCTTAGGTCCGACATTTTCCACGGTGGTACAGAACGTCCATGTAGAGTCTTAGTTATGGGTATGTTCAGCTGAGCTAAGTGTTGTCATTCAAAGTTTGCTCAATCCTTGTTCTAGGGGCAACAAGAATGATCCTCATGGCTTCATTTTGTACATTTTCCAAACTAGTCAACTCTGATTCCTTGAACAATACTAGGTGCAATGCATGATAATCTATGACTAACTGTATGTATGACAAGTAAAAGTGTCTCGCAATATTGACACTGATACCATGGTCTTTGCCAACACGTGTCCTAAGTGGCTTCGGCCGCTCCCACAGCCTTTTCTTCAGGTATCTGATGAACTCTGCATCGATGGCAATCACCCCGAGGTATTTGTATTGGTGGCAGAGATCTGGCTCAACGTCATTTATATGAAACCTTGGCAGAGGGATTGTCTTTGGGTTAAGTGCCTTTTTTTCAGATGAGATTATCAAGCCACACTCGGTAGCCCTTGTTGAAAGTATATCAAGAATCTCTTGCATTCTCTCCTCGGATGAGGATTTAATGCAAATATCATTGGCATAGCAAATACTGGAGTCATTGCCCTCAAGTGACATATCGGCTCATAATCTATGCATACTCTGCAAAACAGTGCTGACTGCTACGCCCTGGGAGAAATCCATACAGTCTGGGGGATAACTTAGCATTTATGCGATACATGAGCCTGTTCAGAATTATTCTCTCAAGTACTTTGCACAGACAGGAGGTCAAGGAAATGGGCCTGTGTTTGTCAGTATTGGGTTTGGGTATAGGAATGATTAAGAATTGGGTCATTGATCCACCTCGGTGCATGGGAGGCCTGGGGCTTCTTTTTCTTCGAGAGTTTTCGTGAACAGACCCATGTGTTATAGTATTCAGTGACAACTTTGATTAGATCTTAAGACATTTTTTCAACAGTTGTTATTTCATAGGGGTTATACCTGTCATAGACCCGTACCTTTAAGTGATGCTGCAGGCCCGGTGGGATAATAATTCTGAGCCTAGGTGATTTAGGGGCTGTGTCGCTGTCTACAGTGTAGTCTGTTTGTATTGCAAAGTGATCACTAACTCTCGTATCATTGAAGTACAGACATTGCCATGAACTAATTTTTTGCCAAATACATAGTTAACCTGCCACCTCCCAAATGAGTCTCTGCTTGTATGTCATATACTGCCAGTGTCTACTATTGATGAAATGCTTGAATTCTTCCTCATTACTATTACGATGGTTGTCTCCAAAATGTGCATGTCTTGCCTTGAAGTTTCCCTTGCATAACGTGCCTTGGTTGTGAAAACTGGAGAGTGATTCAATAGAAATCTGGCATACACATTATATAATAAAAAATACCCAGAGGCAGTCTGAATTTTTAAAAGGTGAAATTGAACATCAGTGTTCTCGGATTTGTTAAACTAATTCATGTTACCTTCACATGTCAACAATGCAGATATAGCTGTATTTAGTTATAAATAATATCCCTTAATTGCAGGTGCTATTTTCATCTTAGCTGCAGCATCAAAATATTCTTGCACGCAAATAACATCAATATTATATTTACGGATGTAAAACTCAAAGTCATTCAGTCTAGGCTTAAAACTACACATATTCCATGATATAAATTTAATTGTGCGTTTATATATATGTAAATAGTGTTATAAAGCAATATGTGCTTCATGCTGTTATATCCTGTAATATTACGAATTATAGATTCACATAAGAAATGCTAACTTTATGATTATGGATTTCATTACATCACATGGTTGTCCGGGGGATCCCCCGACTGGCCTTGCGGTCATCCCTGCCTGAGGGTGAGGGACGGCTGCCTCGACTGGCTCCCGGGGAGGGAGGGGGCGCGTGGTCTTTAATTCAGAGAGCATGGCAACTTTGAGGACCGAGACACCCTCTGTGAGGATCAGCATTACCTTGTTCAGTGACCTCTGCACCCTACTCGCCGGCAGCCTCGGGAAATCTGGCATCCTGGCCACGGGTTGGGTTCTGTGGGCCGCGCTGGTCACTGGCGGTCGGTGCTGGGACTACAGGGGGTGGGGGGGAGGGAGGGCCGTGCACCTCCAGTGCCAGGCAGTCACACATGTCATCCCACACCTGAAGCATGATGGGTCAAAGGCTGGTGCACATGTACTCTCTTTTGCAGCATTGCAAGGGCACTCCCTGGTTGCTCTCCTTTCCATGTTATACGGATAGGACCGAGTGGTTTCCTATCCTTTTGCACTAGATTAAACCTTTTACTATTTATGTATGACCTGAAATTGTATGGAAGTAGTGAAAGTGATATCAACTCTATAGGGATGTCGTTTGGCATTGATAATTGTGGAGTTTTAGTCCTTTAATGCAAATGTGAAGGAATAGATCTGGGAGGAGGCATTTATTGTTAACGAAGTTGAGATAGAGGGCTATCATTATTTGGGAATATTAGAAAGATATGATATATCCCACAAGGAAATGAAGGAAAGACCAGAGCAAAAATATATTAACAGAGTGTTATCTAGGCAATCAATACAGGGCTGTGGTAACAGTATGGTATAGTGCAAGTGTGATTGACTGGACCATCGAAGACTTAGAAAGAATGGGCAGATAAAAAACAGAATGTTATCAACAATGCATGGTGGCTTTCATCCCCAGTCAAATGTTGGAAGGCTTTATATCCCTAGAAATTTAAGAGGTAGAGGACTCACAAGCGTTCGAGATTGTGTTAAGGAAGTTCTAAGTATTGGCAAGTACATCATCGAAAACCCTGAGAAACTGCTTATAGTGGCAGAATAACTTAAATTTGTGAAAAGACTAACAACGGTGCCGGTCAGAAGAAAAGGATAGAAAAGGGGAATGGAAGAAAAAGATGTTGCATGGGAAATTTCTCTGTGAGACAGAAGAATATACAAACAGGAAAATATGGGAATGGTTAAGAGGAGAAGAGTTAAAACGAGGAACGGAAAGTCTGATTTGCGCTGCACAAGAGCAGGCCCTGAGGACTAACTCGGTTGTATAGCATAGACAAAACAAGTACCACACCATTATGCCGCCTTTGCAAAGAGAAAAGCGAAAGTGTTACCCATATTGTGAGTGCAAAGAATCAGTATCGAAAACGACATGACAAGTTAGGTCAGAAAATATATTGGTTGCTGTGGAAAAAGTTCTTGGAAGACTGCAATGAGAAATGGTTCTAACATGAACCAGAGCCAGCGCAAGAAAACGAAAGATGTGAGATCCTGTGCTAGAGCACCGGATACCAGGTGTTGTCATTCTAGTTAAGGAGAAAGGAAAATTAATTATCAGTGACTTTGCGGTAACAGATCAAAACATTACCACAACGAGCAAGAAAAGATCGCGAAATAGCAAGACCTGCGTATAGAGATAGGGATGTTAAAGCAGTTGTACCAATAGTAGTAGGTGCACTGGGAACAGTTTCCAAAGAGCTGGAAAAACATCTAAACGAACAGACATCCCTCCTGTATTCCCGTGCCTGTAGAGCGCAGCGTTACTAGACACAGCCGAAAAAGCGGGAAAATCTGGCGAAATATCGGCTTTTCTTTTATTCGATTAAAATTACAATAATGATTTTAGTAATAATGAAGTTAAATATGATAATTATTATGATAATCCCATAATTAATGACAGTTATGATAATAAATATGATGACATTGATTAATAATGATTATTATTAATTATAATATCAATAAGCATCATCATCATTATAATAATAATTATAATAATAATAATAATAATAATAATAATAATAATAATAATAATAATAATAATTATAATAAGGGTCGAAAAAGGTTCAAAATCTGGCGAAATGTCAGGTTTTGGGAGCGCACTCGAAGAGGCCCAGTTTCCGATTAAATAGGACATTGATGATGAATTTAACAATAATTGCTATGATTAATATTACTATGATTAATTATTAATATTATCAATAATCAATGATGATAATATTGATGATTTTGGCAGTAATGAAAATATGATATTAATGATTATATATGACAATAATGACGATAATAAGGATAAAAATGGTAAAACAATAATCAGAGTAATAATGATAAAAATGGTTAAAACAATTATCAGAGTAATAATAATAATATTGATGAAATAATAATCAGATAGTTTTGATAATAATAATAGCAATAAGGATAACAATAATAACAATAATAATAATAACAATGATAATAATAATAACAACAATAATAATAATAATAATAATAATAATAATAGCAATAATAATAATAATAATAATAATAATAATAATAATAATAGATAACAATAACAATAATGATAATAACAATAATAATAATAACAATAGTGATAATAACAATAATAATAATAATAATAATAATAATAATAATAATAATAATAATAATATTTATTATTAGTAAAAAAAGGCTATAATTAAGTCTATCTCCCATTTTTATGCTTTTTCTCTTGATCTGTTTCTTTTCTTCTGCTTCAAGGGACTTCGTGAAAGATCACGCATGTATATACACAAATCCCCTTTTCTCTTCCTTGGATCCACTGAAATCAAAATCCGGACTTGTAACTACTCTAGGTCGCTGATCATTGATCATTAGGAAATACTCCCTTAATCCTAGTTTGAGTATCACTGTTGTTATCATTATCATGATCGTTATCGTTATCTTATATTCTATCATTAATATTCGTTATCATCATCATCAGCATCATCACCATCATTACTACCATCATCATCATCACCACCATCACCACCACCATCATCATCATAACCATAATCACCACCATCATCACCGCCACATCACTACCACCATCATCATCATCACCACTACCATCATCACCACCATCATCACCATCTTCACCGCCATCATCATTATCACCATCTTCACTACCACCATCATCATCACCACTATCATCACCACCATCATCATTACCATCTTCATCATCATAATCATCACCATCTTCACCATCATCATCACCATCTTCACCACCATCATCACCATATTCACCACCATCATCTTCACCACCAAGTCGCGGTTTCACCATCTTCACCATCATCACCATCTTCACCACCATCATCATCACCATCTTTACCACCATCATTATCATCTTCACCACCACCATCATCATCATCACCATCTTCACCAGCACCACCATCATCATCACCTCCATCATCACCACTATCATCATCACCACCATCTTCATCATCATCATCACCGTTATCATCACCATCTTAACCAGCATCACCATCACCATCTTCACCACCATCATCATCACCATCTTCACTACCACTATCATCATCACCATTATCATCACCACCATCATCATTACCATCTTCATCATCATAATCATCACCATCTTCACCATCATCATCACGTCCTTCACCACCATCATCACCATCTTCACCACCATCATCTTCACCACCAAGTCGCGGTTTCACCATCTTCACCATCATCACCATCTTCACCACCATCATCATCATCACCATCTTCACCACCATCATCATTACCATCTTCACCACCATCAACATTACCATCTTCACCACCACCATCATCATCACCATCTTCACCACTATCAGCATCATCACCACTACATCACTGTCATCACTATCGTCATCATAATAACAAAAATTATAATGATACTATTAATATTTTTTATACACGAGTCTCTCCTATTAATTACCAGAGTTCGCGTGTTCTTCCTAGACTACTATCTTCAAAGAAAATCGTGACCCTCGTCATCATCTTCACCATCACAATCATCACCATCATCATCGACGTCATCCTCACCATCATCATCATCATCTTCAGCATCCTCACCATCATCATCATCATCTTCAGCATCCTCACCATCATCATCATCATCTTCAGCATCCTCACCATCATCATCTTCTTCTTCAGCATCCTCACCATCATCATCATCATATTCATCATCCCCACCATCATTGTCATCATTAGATATTTCCTGATTACTCAAGTTAAGGTTTATACATGAATCTTCCCAATTGAATACTGGGGAATTTTGATTGTCTAGTATATTTTTAGTTTTCCATGCTTTATCTGGGAAAACTAATATCTAATATAAGTTGACTGTAAATTGAGTTGGCAGACGACAAACAACGCTCTGGTGGCTGTGTCGTGGATGACTTAGACACCTCTCGTCGTCTCACTCCAGGAGGTATAACATTTCGAAAATATCTCTCACCTCCAACTCTCCCACAGGCGAAATTACCTCCAAATGCAAAATAAGATGAACTTGGGGTGGCAACACACTCCTGGCGGAGTCGCGGCGTGGCGACATTTTGCCCTACACTATCGTTAACCCGCATGGAAGCCGCGTTTTCACGTTGCCAGGAACTGCTTTACACCTCCCCTTACTATGGCAACGTGAACCTCGATCACCATCCCTACACCTAAGTTCAGGGCGCGAGTGTTTATCCCGCCATTGAGGAGGATGCTCACGATGGTTTTTCCACGGACCGCTGCTTTTTTATACTATTTGTAATTTTTAAAAATAAATGTATACTGTATTTGTAGATAGATGGCACCAGTCTCTCCTAATCGTAAAGTCACTTGATGATCAATAGAATTCCATTTATTTTTACATTTTAAGATTATTTATTACCTTAGTAATTCCAGTCATATTACACGGAAACTTTTATTGCTTTAAATTCAATTATTTTACAGTCACTTTCTTTTATTATATCTACTTTTATTTGTTGAATTTT
>NC_061833.1:12209785-12212285 GCF_019202785.1 Penaeus chinensis
TGCAATTATAAATGAGCATCTAGAAACTCTGTCCAATGCATATGAATGCTACACTGACGGATCCTTGCAGTCTAGGAGCAGAGCAGGATGCGCTTTTGTTGTATATAAAAACAATATTTTGCAGCATCAGGATTGTAGGAGGGTTCATGACTAGGCTAGCACTATGCAAACTGAGTTGGCAAGAATACTCATGGCCACCGAATTTCTATTGAATCAAGGCTCAGGATTCACAAAGTGCTCTCCAGGCTCTGAACACTATAGACAAAGGAGCGGGAAAAATTGCATATGACATCAGGATAAACGTGTATCGTGCAAAAGAACGAGGCCATAATATACGTTTTGTGTGGATTCCATCGCATGTTGGAATCCCTAGACATGATCATGCTGATCGCCTAGCAAAGTCAGCATGTGACAAACAAAGTGTGGATATTGATTTTGGGATACCTCTTTCTAGGATTTTATATATCATTAAAGCTGTAGCATAAAGCACTATGACCGGTTTAGGCAAGATTCATTCATCCATGGTTTATATAAAACAAGTGTGATGTTGTGACTGCAAGAATAAGGCTTGGGTATAGATTGTATTGGCAGGTCAGTACAGTTTGTAATGTCGAAGAAACTAAGTGTAAACTGTGTAATGAAGAATATAAGCGAACACTTGTACATTATATCTTAGAGTGCCATGTGTTACAGCCTTTCTGATCACTTAGCATGAGGTACGGAGAACTATGTAACTACTTCATATCATCTGATGTCTTAGAATATATACATATGTTGTATCCTAAATTTGGAATGTAGTATCACATAACTGCATACCAAATGTATTAATGCTTTTCCACACCCAAGCTATATGCCGGCGTGGCAGATGAGTGGATAAAGGACTGTGCAATTGTTCCTTTCCTTAAACTGATAAAGTACTTATAACAATGTTATAGGCTAAAATTCAAATGTAATACCAATATGTAATGTTATGACCATGCATTAAATGTACCACAGCTTGCACACGCCTGTGTAGTTAGCCAGGGTGGTAAATAAAGGACTAAAAAAATAATAATAAATTTGATTGTGCGTTTATCCTTATGTGAATAGTGCTCTATTAGGCACTCTGTACCTCATGCTGTTATATCCTCTAATATTACGAATTATAGATTCACATAAGAAACATAGCTTTATGATTATGTATTTCATACAGGTAGTCTGAAACTTAAAAGTACTCTTAACCATTTCAAACATTTGGTCTTAGCTTTGTTCCACTTCTCATCACAGTTCCTTCGGTTGCTGGTTGCGTCACAGTTAAGTTAAGTTAAGTAAGTTTATTTACCACCCTGGCTATCTGCTCAGGCGTGGGCAATCATAATTACAGTTTTACATACATCTGACACAGTACAGTAGTCTGTGACTACTGTAATTCTACATGGTAATATAGAAACATGTCATACATCATACAAAAATAATACGTTGATATGCTTTTGCCACTGTGTTTACATAACACTGTGTTTTTGTTTACGGCAGTTTTTCATAGTAAATTTAGGATATAATACGAGTATATCTTCCAATTTATCAGACGAAATGAAATATTCACATAGTTCTTTATACCTCATGTTAGGTGGTCTGAAAGGCTGTATCACATGACATTCCGAGATATAATGCTCAAGCGTTCGCTTATTTTCTTCGTTACACAGTCTACATTTAGATTAATTTCTTGCACCGTGCAGTTGCTAATACATTCTGTAACCTAAACGTATTCTGGCAATAACCACGTCACATTGTCTGGTTCGACTTCGGTGCCACCCATAAGAGGGCTTGCTATCTCTATACTGATCGTAGAGCCTTATGGTACAGCTTTCAGGCCTTTGAGTGTTTGTCAGATCTACTAGTTCTTCCTTATGAGAACTTTTCAGTATATGTACAACCCTAGCAAGAGGCATCCCAAGATCTATGTTCACAGTAGCTTTGCTATAGGCTTCCTTTGCCAATTTGTCTACGTGGTCGTGCTTGCTTATGCCAACATGAGATGGTATCCATACAAATTGAATGTTAAAATAACGCTCTATTGCAAGATAGAGAGGTAGTGAGAAAGAAAGAGAGAGAGGGGGAGAGAAAGAGAAAGAGAGAAGGAGAGAGAGAGAGAGAGAGAGAGAGGGAGAGAGAGAGAGAGAGAGACGGAGAGAAGGAGAGAGAGAAAGAGAGAGAAGGAGAGAGAGAGAGAGAAGGAGAAAGAGAGAGGGGGAGAGAGAAGAAGAGGGAGACAGAGAAAAAGAGAGGGAAGAGAGAGAGAGAGAGAGAAGGAGAGAAAGAGGAGGAGAAAGAGAAGGAGAGGGAGACAAAGAAAAAGAGAGGGAGAGAGAGAGAGAGAGAGAGAGAGAGAGAGAGAGAGAGAGAGAGAGAGAGAGAGAGAGAGAGAGAGAGAGGAGAGAGAAAGAGGGAAAGGGGGAGAGAGAGGGGGAAAGAAAGAGAAAGAGAGAGGGGGAGAGAGAGAGAAAGAGAGAGAGGTAGAGAG